>NC_041386.1:589361777-589387647 GCF_002162155.2 Triticum dicoccoides
TCCCAGCCGCCGCCCCCAGGTCTTCCCTAGACGCTCTTTTAAAAAAAACATGATTGGGAAAATTTCGGCAAACACGGCATACATTAGGCGATATTTAGGTGGTTCACAGTTTTTTTACATATAGAAACATAATAATAAGTCTACTAAAAAGAAGAAGAAGAACGCCGCGCCGACAGGCCGAAGAACTCGCTGAACACGTCGAAGTCGCCGCCGCCATCGTCGTCCTTCTCCTCCTTCACGCGGCCGTCCCTACTGGACCCCTACCTAGGGTCCCCATGGTGGACTGGTTTGGCCGGCGGCAGCACCTCATTGTCGCTGTCATCGAGAACGACGACGCCTCCCTCGTCGCGGCCACGACACCGAGCGGCGATCTCCTCCAGGACGCGGCGCTGGCACTCCATCTCCGTCCGCGCCCAGTCCTCCCGCGCCCACTTCATGGCGGCCTCGTCGTCGAAGGCGGCCTCGTCGTTGTGCTCGCACTTCACGGGGCCAAGCGCCGGCTCCGTCTTCGGCCTTATGAGGCGGGAGGCTGGACCCGAGGAACCGTCGCCGCCCTCGTTGATGGCGATCCGGAGGAGCGGGAGGAGGAACAGGAGGAGGAGGACCCGCCCAGCATCCTCCTCGGCTTCCATGAACCGCAACTTTGGCGGGGGACCGGGGCGGCCTGGTACGTCAGCGGCAGATCGTTGCCTCCCTCGAGGTACTCGAGGACGGCGTGTAGCGTGCGGCCGGGGGCGCCCCACCGGGGGCGCCCCACCGCAGGCGGCGGCCGTCACTGTTGTTGCGCCCCCTCACCTGCCCACGCCTCGTGGTTGCCGGCGTCGTACTCCGGAAGGGCTCGCTCCTCCTCCGATAGAGACGCCCGCACACGGTCGATCTCGGCCTGGAAGTAGTGGGGGTGCTCGACGTCGGGCAGCGGGGGGACGGGGACGCCCCCGGCGCTGAGCCTCCACCGCCCCGGCGCACGCATGTCGGGAGGCGCCGGGTAGTTCGCTTCATGGAGGAGATGGGCTTCCCACTCGTGTAGAGAGCGGCGGCTGAAGCCATTGGCCGCTGCCCCTCGCCGGGGCACCTTTCGCCCATCGTCTGTGCGTGCACCGGGAGAGAGGGAAAGAGAGTTTGGCGGCGACGGCTGTGAGTGCACGGGGAGAGAGGGGGGTTTCGGGTAGGGTGCATTCAGCGGAGAGGCAGGGGCGGCTTATATAGCGGCCGGGGGGTGGCATGTGTACGCGTGACGAGAGAGGGCGCGTTGCCTCACCGCGCCGCCCGTGAGGAATCAATGGAAGGCTGACCGGTGGCAGCCTTGGCATTGATTCCCCATGGAAACCGAGGCGATGAGGACGACGAGGCGCGGGGGTCGCTGACTCGGCGGGCCCGCCGTTCTTTCGCACCAAAAAAGATTGTACGGGGCCGCCGGGTGCCCCCCAGCGCGCCGAGTTTGGCCTGGGTTCGTCGGCGCTAGTTTTGGCCCTAACCGTCGAAAATTGGGCTCCTGTGGGCGCGACTGGGCCGATTTTTGGGCGTCGGCGCTAAAAAATGGCCTTGGGAGGCCTGTTGGGGTGCAGCTGGAGATGCTCTAAAGGCCACAACTCAAGCTATAACTGTGTTCGCCATCTTTGTATTTTATTTGCCTAAAGGAATTTGCAAAGAAATTAATGACATTATTGCTCAGTTTGGGTGGCGAGATGAGGAGGATAATAAAAAGATGGATTGGCTCGCATGGTGGACAATTCTCTTTCCTAAAAGTGAAGGGGGTAAGGACTTTAGAGATTTATATATTCTTTTAGCCTTGCGATGCTTGCCAAGCAATGATCGAGATTCATACCTAACCCTGATTTGTTCCACGCAAGAATTTTAAAAGCCAAGTACTTCCCTAACTATGATCTCTTACAATCTACCCTTAAGAAAGGATCATCATTCACGTGGCCACAACATCATGTTTGCTTTTTCATCCTTCAAGCGTGGATATATTTGGAGGATTGGTACAGGGGAGAGGATCCTATACAGCTCGGACTGGAAGGTTATTACCCCGAAAATGCTACATTGACGGGCTCCTACGAAGAGAATACATAAACATCCTAACTAAGTAACTATGCCCCTGATTTTTAAGGGGTGGGCCCCTCCCTTCCCTTATGTCCAATCACATCTTCGCACGTTGTTGATTTTTTATTACTTCTATTATTACCCACCCCACGAGGTTAAACAGTAGTTAGGGATCTAATCGATGCTATTATTATTGGTTTGTGGCATGAAGAGCTCACGGGGATAATGAGTTTGGCTAAAAAAAGGAGAGGAGAGGAGGGGATTGCTAATTTGGGCGCGGTAATCTCTCCGGGCCTGTCAACGTGCGGGTCGATGTATATATAGAGCTAATTAAGCTCCTTCATCCTCACACCGCACCACAATCTCTCCTCCTACGTAGTGTGCAAACCAACCAACGCAAGACAAGAGAAGCAGCAATGGCAGTGCAGCAGTGTACGGTGGCGCTCTTGGTGGCCGTCGCCCTCATGGCGGGGCCAGCCGTCTCGTATGCTGCCGAAGCTGGCTACGCCCCAGCCGGCCACAGCCCAAGGCCACGACTGAGGAGCAGAAGCTAGCTGAGAAGGCCAACAACGCCTTCAAGGCGGCCGTGGCGGCCACAGCCGCAGCCCCTCCAATGGACAAGGGCAAGATATTCGTGAACACCTTCGTGCAGATCTTCGGCAGCTGGTCTCTTGAGGGGGTCACCGACACGTCCAGCACCAAAGCCATTTTCAACTCCAGGGTCGGCTTCACTCTGGCGTGGGCCTCACACAAAGCCCAGGGTGCTACCCCGGAGGCCAAGTATGAATCCTTCGTGGCCATGTTCGACAAGTCGCTCTGCATCATCGTCGGCATCCTGAAGGTCCACTCCGGTGAGGAAGTCAAGGGGCCGATCCCTGCCGGCGAGCTCAAGGCCATCGACCAGATCGACGCCGCCTTCAGCACTGCAGCCACCACTGCCGATGCTGCCCCGATAAAGGACAGGTCCAATGTCTTCGACTCTGCCTTCAGCAAGGCCATCAAGGAGACAACTGGTGATGCATACGAGGCCTACAAGTTTGTCCCTGCCCTCGAGTCCGCCGTCAAGAAGAGCTACGCCATGTTTCTTCCCAGGAATCCCCAGGACAAGCGCACGCTCATTGAGTCATTCCTGAGCGACACCATCATCTTCATGGTTGTCCCCTCCCCCGCCACTCCCACCGCCGCCGCCGCTGCCGGTGGCTACAATGTCTGAGCTCATCACGCATATACTGTACGTAGATATGCATATGCGTACGTGTGTACGTTACTGTGGCGGTGAGCGAGTTTGATCGATAATCAAAATCAATTCTTTGTTTTCGTTTCATGCACCGGCGATCGAGATCGATGACTTCTTAGAGCATCTCTAGCCGTTCTCCCCCCTGGGGCTTGAAATAGCGCCGGCTGGGGGCCAACCGACGGAAAAATCGGCGTAGGGGGCTCGGGTTTCCAGCCGACCCCCAAGCTCGCCCCCCTCAGCCGCCGATTTTGGCCCACTTTCGGCGGAAATCGGCCCAATTTTGGCCCATGTTCGGTGTGGTTTGGAACAAATTGAACAAAAATTAATTTTTATCACATAGTTCATCACAGAAATCAATACAAATCAAATAGTTCAACAAATCAAACTCATAATTTGAACACAAAAAAACTCATATTTCATCACATGTCGAGCTAGGTGTTGCCCTTGAGCCTCTATAGGTGCTCCACCAAATCATGCTGCAGTTCTTGATGCACATGTGGGTCTCGGATCTCCTGACGCATATTGAGTAAGGCAGACCAGGGTGCTGGTAGCTGGTGATCAACTTTGGCAAGAGGACCCTGCATGTAATATGGTTCAGTGTCAAACACTGTCTCTTCCTTCTCGCTCTCAATGATCATGTTGTGCAAGATGACACGGCAAGTCATGACTTTCCACATTTGATCTTTCAACCAGGTCAGAGCGGGGTACCAGACAACAACAAATTGAGATTGGAGCACACCAAACGCCCGCTTGATATTCTTCCTGCAAGCCTCCTGACACTTGGCAAAGTAGGAGTTCTTGCCTCCTGGCATAGGGTTTGAAATAGCGTTCACAAATGTGGACCATCTCGGATAGATGCCATCTGCTAGGTAGTATCCCTTGTTGTAGTGGCGCCCATTGACCTTGAATTTCACCGGAGGAGCATGACCTTCAACAAGCTTGGCAAAAACATTCGAGCACTGCAGTACGTTGATGTCATTGTGAGTTCCTGGCATACCGAAGAAGGATTGCCAAATCTAGAGGTCCTGTTTGGCCACCGCCTCAAGTACCAAACTGCAAGCTCCTTTGGAACCTCTGTACATCCCCTGCCAAGCAAATGGACAGTTTTTTGATGCCCAATGCATATAGTCGATGCTTCCAAGAATCCCAGGAAATCATCTTGTTGCATTCTATACTAGGATCCGAGCAGGGTCTTCAGCATTGGGTGATCACAAGTATTATGGTCCAAACATTGCCACCACTATTCTGCAGAACTTGTACAAACACTCAATGGTGGTGGACTCGGCCATGCATCCATAGTCTTCCAGTATATCACGGGGAGCTCTGTATGCAAGCATCCTCGTAGATGTCGTGCACTTCTGAAGTGAGGTGAATCCAAGTGTGCGGGTGCAATCCTTCTTGCACTTGAAGTAGCTGATGAACTCTCGGGTGGAATTCACAATCCCGAGGAAGAGCTTTCAGCTCATCCGATAAACGGCGCTGAAATACTTAATCCCCGTGCAGTGGAGCGTCGGTGAAGTAGTCGGCGTCGAGCAAGCAATAGCCCTTCAGTCGATGCCTCTGCTTTGCCTTTTGCCGACCCGGCGCCGAAACACCTCGCCGCGGCTTTGCTTTGCTCGCGAACAGGCGGCCAGAGTGGTGCTACCTCTTGAGCATGCTACCCCTTGGCCCCCCCGCTGCGCCTAGGGTTGGGAACCCTAGGGAAGGGGGCGCCTCCACTTGCCTTGGGGGGCACTCCACCCCCTTGGCCGCCGCCCCCCTAGGAGATCCCATCTCCTAGGGCCGGCGCCCCCCTTGGGGACCCTATATATAGAGGGGGGGATGGAGGGCAGTCGCACGCATGCCCCTGGCGCCTCCCTCTCCCACTCCAACACCTCCTCCTCCATCGCAGAGCTTGGCGAAGCCCTGCCGGAGTACTACCTCTCCATCACCACCACGCCGTCGTGCTGCTGCTGGAGCCATCTTCCTCAACCTCTCCCTCCTCCTTGCTGGATCAAGGCGCGGGAGACGTCATCCGCCCCGTACGTGTGTCGAACGCGGAGGTGCCGTCCGTTCGACGCTAGGATCTTCGGTGATTTGGATCACGACGAGTACGACTCCCTCAACCCCGTTCTCTTGAATGCTTCCGCTGACGATCTACAAAGGTATGTAGATGCACTCTGATACGTCTCCGTCGTATCTACTTTTCCAAACACTTTTGCCCTTGTTTTGGACTCTAACTTGTATGATTTGAATGGAACTAACCCAGACTGACGCTGTTTTCAGCAGAATTGCCATGGTGTTGTTTTATGTGCAGAAAACAAAAGTTCTCGGAATGACCTGAAACTCCACGGAATATCTTAGAATAAATAATAAAAAATCCTCGCCAAAGATGAAGACCAGGGGGCCCACACCCTGTCCACGAGGGTGGGGGCCGCGCCCCTCCCCCTGGGCGCGCCCCCAGCTCGTGGGCCCCCTGGTGGCCCTCCGACGCCAACTCCAACTCCATATATTGGCTTTCGAGGAGAAAAAAATCAGAGAGAAAGTTTCATCGTGTTTTACGATACGGAGCCGCCGCCAAGCCCTAATCTCTCTCTGGAGGGCTGATCTGGAGTCCGTTCGGGGCTCCGGAGAGGGGGATTCGTCGTCGTCGTAATCATCAACCATCCTCCATCACCAATTTCATGATGATCACCGATGTGCGTGAGTAACTGCATCATAGGCTTGCTGGACGGTGATGGGTTGGATGAGATTTATCATGTAATCGAGTTAGTTTTGTTAGGGTTTGATCCCTAGTATCCACTATGTTCTGAGATTGATGTTGCTATGACTTTGCTATGCTTAATGCTTGTCACTAGGGCCCGAGTGCCATGATTTCAGATCTGAACCTATTATGTTTTCATGAATATATGTGAGTTTTAGATCCTATCTTGCAAGTCTATAGTCACCTACTATGTGTTATGATCGGGCAACCCCGAAGTGACAATAATCGGGACCACTCCCGGTGATGACCATAGTTTGAGGAGTTCATGTATTCACTATGTGTTAATGCTTTGTTCCGGTTCTCTATTAAAAGGAGGCCTTAATATCCCTTAGTTTCCAATAGGACCCCGCTGCCACGGGAGGGTAGGACAAAAGATGTCATGCAAGTTCTTTTCCATAAGCATGTATGACTATTTACAGAATACATGCCTACATTATATTGATGAACTGGAGCTAGTTCTGTGTCACCCTATGTTATGACTGTTACAAGATGAACCACATCCGGCATAATTATCCATCATTGATCCGGTGCCTACAAGTTTTCCATATACTGGTTTACGCGTATTTACTTTTCCACTGCTACTGTTACAATCACTACAAAAATACCAAAAACATTACTTTTGCTGTCTTTACTTTGTTACCGTTATCACCACTATCATATTACTTTGCTACTAAACACTTTGCTGTAGATACTAAGTTTCCAGGTGTGGTTGAATTGACAACTCAGCTGTTAATACTTGAGAATATTCTTTGGCTCCCCTTGTGTTGAATCAACAAATTTGGGTTGAATACTCTACCCTCGAAAACTGTTGCGATCCCCTATACTTGTGGGTTATCAAGACCTTTTTCTGGCACCATTGCCGAGGAACATAGCTCTATTCTTTGAGTCACTTGGGATTTATATCTGATGGACACTATGAAGAACTTGAAAGACGCTAAGACAAAAATTTATCCCTCAACTACGAGGGGAGGTAAGGAACTGCCATCTAGCTCTGCACTTGATTCACCTTCTGTTATGATTAAGCTAGCGACACCTAAACCTACTACTGCTATGAATTCTGATATGTCGCATGTTATTGATGATGCCACTTCTGCTATGCATGATACTTATGATGAAACTACTTCTATGCTTGATACTACTGTGCCACTTGGTGAATTTCTAGATGAGAAAATTTCTAAGTCTAGAGAAAGAGAAATTAGTGAACCTGAACACGATGATGTTAGTGATGATGAACCTATGCCTGTTATTCCTGAGGGTTATCTTTTTAATAATGAATCTTATGAAGCTATTCTTGCTTGTCCGGATAAACCTGAACGTAAGAGGTTACTAATTAAGTGGAGTAAGGAATCTTTTAGAGGTAGGATGAGACCCGACCCTGCTTTTGCTACTTCACCTATCTGTGTTCCTGATCAGGATTATTATGATATTACTGTTGATCCAGATATAATTACTTTGGTTGAATCTGATCCTTTTTATGGCTATGAATCTGAAACTGTTGTGGCACATCTTCGTAAGTTAGATGAAATAGCTGCCCTGTTTACTAATAATCTGAGATCGCGCCACTTTTATATACTCAAAATATTTCCGTTCTCATTAAAGGGTGATGCTAAGAAATGGTTTAATTCTCTAGATCCTGCCTGTGTGCAAAGTCCCCAGGATATGATTTATTACTTCTCTGCTAAATATTTCCATGCTCATAAGAAACAAGCTGCTTTGAGGGAAATATACAATTTTGTGCAAATTGAAGAAGAGAGTCTCCCACAAGCTTGGGGGAGGGTTCTCAAAGTACTTAATGCTTTGCCTGATCATCCTCTTAAGAAACCTAAAATATTTGATATCTTTTATAATGGACTAACTGATGCTTCCAGAGATTACCTGGATAGTTGTGCTGGTTCTCTTTTCAGGGAAAGAACACCGGATGACGCTGAAATTTTATTGAATAATATGTTGGCAAATGAAAATAATTGGGCACCTCCTGAGCCACCTCCCGAGCCAACTCCTGAGCCAGCTCCTGAGCCTATTCCTAAACCAACTCCGAAGAAGAGAGGTGTTCTATTTCTCAGTCCCGAAGATATGCAAGAGGCAAAGAAATCTATGAAAGAAAAAGGTATTAAAGCTGAAGATGTTAAGAATTTACCTCCTATTGAAGAAATACATGGTCTTAATTTACCGCCTGTTGAAGAAGTATATGATCTCAATTACTTATTTACTGAAGAACCTCCCGATATCCCGACACAGGTAGTAAAGGTAAATTCTCTCTATAGATATGATAAAGTTGAAGTCCCACCTACTAAAATTGCTAGTCAGTGCTTGGATGAGTTTAATGACTTTATGTTTAAGCAAGATGACTTTAATGCTTATTTTGGTAGACAATTAAAGCAGAATACCTTTATGATTAAACGCTTGAGTGATTATATGGATAATATTAGAGGTGAACATAAACTTGTTAGCAAACATGCTTCTATGGTTACCACTCAAGTAGAACAAGTACTTAACGCTCAGAAAGAAATGCTTGATGAAATGAATAGTAAGAAAAATGATTATGCTGTTAGAGTGGCTACTAGAACTGGTAGAATGACTCAGGAACCTTTGTATCCTGAAGGCCACCCTAAGAGAATCGAGCAAGATTCTCAAAGAAATAATATTGATGCACCTAGTTCTTCTAAAAGGAAGAAAAAGAAAAATGATAGAACTGTGCAAACTTCTAGTGAACCTATTGCTGAACCACCTGATAATCCAAATGATATCTCTATGTCTGATGCTGAAACACAATCTGGTAATGAACATGAACCTAGTGAAAATGTTAATGATGATGTTCATGATGATGATCAACCTAGTAATGATAATGATGTAGAAGTTGAACCTGCTGTTGATCTTGATAACCCACAATCAAAGAATCAACATTATGATAAAAGAGACTTCGTTGCTAGGAAACATGGTAAAGAAAGAGAACCATGGGTTCAGAAACCCATGCCTTTTCCTCCGAAACCATCCAAGAAAAAGGATGATGAGGATTTTGAGCGCTTTGCTGAAATGATTACACCTATCTTTTTGCGTATGCGATTGACTGATGTGCTCAAAACAAATCCTTATGCTAAGTATATGAAGGATATCATTACTAATAAAAGAAAGATACCGGAGGCTGAAATTTCCACTAACACCTTTAAGGGTGGAATACCAAAGAAACTTGGAGATCCAGGAGTACCTACTATACCATGCTCCATTAAAAGAAATTATGTTAAAACTGCTTTATGTGATCTTGGAGCCGGTGTTAGTGTTATGCCTCTCTCTTTATATCGTAGACTTGACTTGAATAAGTTGACACCTACTGAAATATCTTTGCAAATGGCTGATAAATCAACTGCTATACCTGTCGGTATTTATGAGGATGTGCCTGTTGTGGTTGCAAACGCTACTATTTTAACGGACTTTGTTATTCTTGATATTCCCGAGGATGATAGTATGTCTATTATTCTTGGAAGACCTTTCCTTAATACTGCAGGGGCTGTTATTGATTGCAACAAAGGCAATGTCACTTTTCATGTTAATGGTAATGAGCATATGGTGCACTTTCCGAGGAAACAACCTCAAGTTTATAGTATCAACTCTATTGGAAAAATTCCATCGATTATATTTGGAGGTTTTGAATTTCCTCTTCCTACTATCAAAAAGAAATATGATATACTTATTGTTGGGGATGTCCATATCCCCGTTGAGGTAACATAGTGTTATTCGAAATTTCTCCGGTTCCATGATTATCGGAATGAGTTTGTTAATAAGACTTGATCAACCTTGTTAGTGGATTCTTTTTGATGAGCATGAGATGGATGAAACTAGAAGCACAACCTTCTGTAC
The DNA here is from genome assembly GCF_002162155.2 of Triticum dicoccoides. NCBI lineage: Eukaryota > Viridiplantae > Streptophyta > Magnoliopsida > Poales > Poaceae > Triticum > Triticum dicoccoides. Next base: position 589,371,656 of record NC_041386.1, read on the forward strand.
CCTCTTTATATTTTCTGTTCTTTAGTAGAAATAAAGTAAAATAGTATTTTTCTGTCTGTTTCCTGACTTATCCGTGCAATATAAAAATATCCCGAAAATAAAAGTCCTCAGAATGCCATGCCAATTTAATATGATTTATTCGAGAATATTTAAGGATTTTTAGTGCAAAAATTACCGCGGGGGGAGCTGCCACCTGGTCACGAGGGTGGAGGGCGCGCCCCCCTGCCTCGTGGGCCCACGGTGGCCCTCCTCCACTTATTCCTGCACCCATCTTCTTCCTCTGTCTCGCACAAACCTGAAAAACCAACTCAAGCTCGTGTTCCAGCAACTTTTGCTGTGATTTTCGATCTCCTTGCTCAAAGCACCTCTCGCAAAACTGCTTGGGGAGATTGTTCCTTGGTATGTGACTCCTCCAATTGTCCAATTAGTTTTTTTTCTAGTGCTTTATTCATTGCAAATTTGTGCTGCATAGGTGACCATGTTCTTGAGCTTGCATGTCAAATATATATGGTTCCAAGTAGTTCTAATGCTTGATATATGCTCTAGGCAGTTGTATGAGTAGTTGCTATCAATCTTATTGAAGTTGGTTCACTTTGTTTGAAGTTACTAAAAATTTCAGATTGTTTCAGAAATAATGAAGAGACTTTTGAGGGGCTCGTCAAGCCGAAGTTCTAAGGAGAAACAAAAGGAAGAAGAACAAAAGCCCAAATTAAATCTACCTCGTATCACGGAGGTCCGGCCGTGTGAATGGCCTTCCGATGACTTCTTGAGAAGTGCCGGGATTTATGAAGATTTCTATCTATTGATTGAGAACGCCGGCCTCACCAACTTCCTCCGCGACCAACGTCATCATTATCTCTTACTCACAAATACTTTTGTGCAGAACTTCTACTTTTTCCCTAAGAAATCACCTCCAACAGTAGAGTTCCATTTATATGATGTTGCTAGGGAGATGACATTAGCTGCATTTTGCGAGGTTTGCAAAATACCTTTCGAGGGTTCTTTACATGAACCACACCGTAATGAAGTGGAAGCTTATATTGACATTATCACTATGGGAGAAACCAGGAAGGTTTCTGATGCAAGAATTACTAGTATACATTTCCCTATTTTACGCTACTTTGCGTTATTTGCTAGTCGTTGCTTGATTGGTCGCGGGAACTGTGGGAACCTTAGTATTCCTGATATTATTATTTTGCTCCATGGTTTATACCGCAATAACTCTGTTAGTATGGGTGGAATTGTTGCTAGACGGTTGAGTATGAACCGTACTAAGGGCCCCATCTTTGGAGGTATTTATGCTTCACGCCTAGCTGAACATTTTGAAATACCTATTAGGCATCAGGAGAAAGAAGAAACAGCGTTGCCGCGTGCTTATTTAGATTATAAGAGTATGGTAACGCATGATTTTCTTGTTAAGAATCATGAAGGGGCGCTTAAATATAAATTGTACTTTGATAAACATCACCCTGAGACTATTACTTTGCCTGCTCCCTCTTTGTTTAACTTGTCTGCAGGTACTTACATTGTTCCATGGGCGGCTGTTCAAGCCTATCGGAATCCTGCACCAGCCTCGAAACCGGAGCCTCCACGAATGTCTGTTTATTCTTGGGATCCTGAGGCTGTTGTCATCCAGTGGCAGTCAGAGTCCTCTTCATCACATTATGATCCCAACTATTCTTCATCGCAGTACAACCCCAGCTTCACCTACGGATATCAGCCAGGTTATCCCTGGCAATAGACCAACTTAGGCCAAAAGCCTAAGCTTGGGGGAGTACGTATTTCCCATCGACATTACATTCATGTTCACACACACACTCATTGCTAGATGTCGGTGCTCATACTCTTTCGCTGTAATATCCATTCTAGTTTATTTTCCTTTTTCCTGCTTTCTTCTTGTGTGTTTAATAAACCTTAAGAAAAACAAAAAAAAATAGTGTTAGTCTACTTTCCATGCTTGTAGTAGAATTTTAAGAAAACCCAAAAATATTTCCCGTCCTTCTTTTGCTTGTTGGGAGCTTTCCCGTGTAAATAGTTTTTATTTTTCTTTTCCTTTCTTTGGGGGTCGAGAAGACTATATTGAAAATGCTAAGTGGCTCTTATATGCAAGATTGTTTATTTAACTTAGAGCCCATATTACTTGTCTTCTCTCTTGAGTTGAATGCTTGCAGATTCCAGCTTAGTCCAATGCACGTGCACTCTTATTATTATACACACCGTTCGGTCGTGCAAGTGAAAGGCAATAATGATGATATATGATGGACTCATTGGGATGAGAAAAGCTGGTATGAACTCGACCTCTCTTGTTTTTGTAAATATGATGATTCATCGTTCCTGATTCAGCTATTATGAAGTAAACGTATTTGCAATGACATTTAGAGATTATAGTTGCTTGTGCCATGCTTGATTAGCTATGAGTTATAATGGTTAACCTTGCGTGCCAACATGCTATTGAGATGATTATGATGTGGTATGATAGGATGGTATCCTCCTTTAAATGAATTGAGTGACTCGACTTGGCACATGTTCACGCATGTAGTTGAATCAAATCAACATAGCCTTCATAATATTTATGTTCATGGTGGATTATATCCTACTCATGCTTATATTCAGTGTGAATTAATTTTAATGCATGTTTAAGGCTATTGTCGCTCTCTTAGTTGGTCGCTTCCCAGTCTTTTGCTAGCCTTCACCTGTACTAAGCAGGAATACTGCTTGTGCATCCAAACTCCTTAAACCCCAAAGTTGTTCCATATGAGTCCACTATACCTTCCTATATGCGGTATCTACTTGCCGTTCCAAGTAAATTTGTATGTGCCAAACTCCAAACCTTCAAATGAAATTCTGTTTTGTATGCTCGAGCAGCTCATGTGCAACTATGGCTGCCTATATCTTCCATGCTAGGTGGGTTATTCTCAAGAGGAGTGGACTCCGCTCCTCATTCACGAGAAAGGGCCGATAACCGGGATGCCCAGTCCCATGATCCAAAAAGATCAAAGCAAATCAAAATAATTAAACAAAACTCCCCATGGGACCCGTTGAATGTTGGAGCCACTCGTTTTTTTTGAGAAAGCCATGGATTGATGCTTGTGGAGGAGGGGGAGTATAAACCTTTACCATTCTGTTTGGGAACTGCCTATAATGCATGTAGTATGGAAGATACAACCATCTCATAGTTCTTGCATTGACAGTGAAAGTATGCCACTCAAAATATTATTTATCTCTATTTCAAAAATCGAGCTCTGGCACCTCTACAAATCCCTTCTTCCCTCTGCGAAGGGCCTATCTATTTACTTTTATGTTGAGTCATCACCCTTCTTATTAAAAAGCACCCGCTGGAGAGCACACTATCGTTTGCATTCATTATGATTGGTTTATATTGGGCATGACTTGACTGGATCTCTTTTACCATGAATTACAATGTTTAGTCAGTCCTTGATTTTTAAAGGTGCTCTGCATTTATGCTTTGCGGTCTCAGAAAGGGCTAGCGAGATACCATTTTGTTATATCATGTTATGATTATTTTGAGAAAGTGTTGTCATCCGAGTTTTATTATTATGGCTCGCTAGCTGATTATGCTATTGATATGAGTAATTGTGAGACCTACGTGTTATTGTGAGTATGGTTAGTTCATAATAATTGCGGAAACTTGAATGCTGGCTTTTCATGTTTACAACATCAAGAGCAAACAGAGTTTGTAAAAGTTTTTCTTTTTCTCTTTCAGTTTGTCAACTGAATTGCTTGAGGACAAGCAAGGGTTTAAGCTTGGGGGAGTTGATACGTCTCCGTCGTATCTACTTTTCCAAACACTTTTGCCCTTGTTTTGGACTCTAACTTGTATGATTTGAATGGAACTAACCCGGACTGATGTTGTTTTCAGCAGAATTGCCATGGTGTTGTTTTATGTGCAGAAAACAAAAGTTCTCGGAATTACTTGAAACTCCATGGAATATCTTAGAATAAATAATAAAAAATCCTCGCCAAAGATGAAGACCAGGGGGCCCACACCCTGTCCACGAGGGTGGGGGGCGCGCCCCTCCCCCTTGGGCGCGCCCCCCTACCTCGTGGGCCCCCTGGTGGCCCTCCGACGCCAACTCCAACTCCATATATTGGCTTTCGAGGAGAAAAAAAATCAGAGAGAAAGTTTCATCGCGTTTTACGATATGGAGCCGCCGCCAAGCCCTAATCTCTCTCGGGAGGGCTGATCTGGAGTCCGTTCGGGGCTCCGGAGAGGGGGATTCATCGCCGTCGTCATCATCAACCATCCTCCATCACCAATTTCATGATGCTCACTGCCGTGCGTGAGTAATTGCATCGTAGGCTTGCTGGACGGTGATGGGTTGGATGAGATTTATCATGTAATCGAGTTAGTTTTGTTAGGGTTTGATCCCTAGTATCCACTATGTTCTGAGATTGATATTTCTATGACTTTGCTATGCTTAATGCTTGTCACTAGGGCCCGAGTGCCATGATTTCAGATCTGAACCTATTATGTTTTCATGAATATATGTGAGTTCTAGATCCTATCTTGCAAGTCTATAGTCACCTACTGTGTGTTATGATCCGGCAACCCCGAAGTGACAATAATCGGGACCACTCCCGGTGATGACCATAGTTTGAGGAGTTCATGTATTCACTATGTGTTAATGCTTTGTTCCGGTTCTCTATTAAAAGGAGGCCTTAATATCCCTTAGTTTCCAATAGGACCCCGCTGCCACGGGAGGGTAGGACAAAAGATGTCATGCAAGTTCTTTTCCATAAGCACGTATGACTATTTACGGAATACATGCCTACATTATATTGATGAACTGGAGCTAGTTCTGTGTCACCCTATGTTATGACTGTTACATGATGAACCACATCTGGCATAATTATCCATCATTGATCCGGTGCCTACGAGTTTTCCATATACTGGTTTACGCTTATTTACTTTTCCGTTGCTACTGTTACAATCACTACAAAAATACCAAAAACATTACTTTTGCTGTCTTTACTTTGTGACCGGTATCACCACTATCATATTACTTTGCTACTAAACACTTTGCTGCAGATACTAAGTTTCCAGGTGTGGTTGAATTGACAACTCAGCTGTTAATACTTGAGAATATTCTTTGGCTCCCCTTGTGTCGAATCAACAAATTTGGGTTGAATACTCTACCCTCGAAAACTATTGCGATCCCCTATACTTGTGGGTTATCACACTCCGATCACTCGTTGCTAGATGAACTCATAGATAGATCTTGGTGAAACCGTAGAATTTTTTTTATTTTCTGCAACGTTCCCCAACAGTGGCATCATGAGCCAGGTTTATGCGTAGTTCTCTTGGCACGAGTAGAACACAATTTGTTGTGGGCGTAGATGTTGTTAACTTTCTTGCCGCTACTAGTCTTATTTTGCTTCAGCGGTATTGTGGGATGAAGCGGCCCGGACCGACCTTACACGTACGCTTACGTGAGACAGGTTCCACCGACTGACATGCACTAGTTGCATAAGGTGGCTAGTGGGTATCTGTCTCTCGCACTTTAGTTGGAGCGGATTCGACGAAAAGGGTCCTTATGAAGGGTAAATAGAAGTTGACAAATCACGTTGTGGCTTTTACGTAGGTAAGAAAACGTTCTTGCTAGAACCCTATTGCAGCCACGTAAAACTTGTAACAACAATTAGAGGACGTCTAACTTGTTTTTGCAGCAAGTGTTTTGTGATGTGATATGGCCAAAGTTGTGATGAATGATGAATGATATATATGTGATGTATGAGATCATGTTCTTGTAATAGGAATCACGACTTGCATGTCGATGAGTATGACAACCGGCAGGAGCCATAGGAATTGTCTTTATTTTTTGTATGACCTGCGTGTCATTGAGAAACGCCATGTAAATTACTTTACTTTATTGCTAAACGTGTTAGCCATAGTAGTAGAAGTAATAGTTGGCGAGCAACTTCATGGAGACACGATGATGGAGATCATGGTGTCATGCCGGTAAAAAAGATGATCATGGAGCCCCAAGATGGAGATCAAGGAGCTATATGATATTGGCCATATCATGTCACTATTATTTGATTGCATGTGATGTTTATCATGTTTTTGCATCTTGTTTACTTAGAACGACGGTAGTAAATCAGATGATCCCTCAAAATAATTTCAAGAAAGTGTTTCCCCTAACCGTGCGCCGTTGCGACAGTTTGTTGTTTCGAAGCACCACGTGATGATCGGGTGTGATAGATTCCAACGTTCACATACAACGGGTGTAAGGCAGATTTACACATGCAAACACTTAGGTTAACTTGACGAGCCTAGCATGTACAGACATGGCCTCGGAACACAAGAGACCGAAAGGTTGAACATGAGTCCTATGAAAGATACGATCAACAAGGAGATGTTGGCCGATGATGACTAGTATGTCTCACGTGATGATCGGACACGGCCTAATCGAGTCGGATCATGTTTCACTTAGATGACTAGAGGGATGTCTAATCTGAGTGGGAGTTCATTAAATAATTTGATTAGATGAACTTAATTATCATGAACTTAGTCTAAAAATCTTTGCATAAATGTCTTGTAGATCAAATGGCCAACGCTCATGTCAACATGAACTTCAACGCGTTCCTAGAGAAAACCAAGCTGAAAGATGATGGTAGCAACTATACGGACTGGGTCCGTAACCTGAGGATCATCCTCATAGCTTCCAGGAAACAATATGTCCTAGAAGCACCGCTAGGTGAAGCACCCATCCCAGAGAACCAAGACGTTATGAACGCTTGGCAGCAGCGTGCTGATGATTACTCGCTCGTTCAGTGCGGCATGCTTTACAGCTTAGAACCGGGGCTCCAAAAGCGTTTTGAGCAACACGGAGCATATGAGATGTTCGAAGAGCTGAAAATGGTTTTCCAAGCTCATGCCCAGGTCGAGAGATATGAAGTCTCTGACAAGTTCTACAGCAGTAAGATGGAGGAAAATAGTTCTGTCAGTGAGCACATACTCAAGATGTCTGGGTTGCACAACCGCTTGTCCCAGCTGGACATTAACCTCCCAGACGAGGCGGTCATTGACAGAATACTTCAGTCACTCCCACCTAGCTACAAGAGCTTTGTGATGAACTACAATATGCAGGGGATGGAAAAGACCATTCCTGAAGTATTTTCAATGCTGAAATCAGCGGAGGTAGAAATCAAAAAGGAACATCAAGTGTTGATGGTCAATAAAACCACCAAGTTCAAGAAAGGCAAGGGTAAGAAGAACTTCAAGAAGGACGGCAAGGATGTTGCCGTGCCCGGTAAGCCAGTTGCCGGGAAGAAGTCAAAGAATGGACCCAAGCCTGAGACTGAGTGCTTTTATTGCAAAGGGAAGGGTCACTGGAAGCGGAACTGCCCCAAATACTTAGCGGACAAGAAGGCCGGCAACACTAAAGGTATATGTGATATACATGTAATTGATGTGTACCTTACCAGTGCTCGTAGTAGCTCCTGGGTATTTGATACCGGTGCCGTTGCTCATATTTGTAACTCAAAGCAGGAGCTACGGAATAAGCGGAGACTGGCGAAGGACGAGGTGACGATGCACGTTGGGAATGGTTCCAAGGTCGATGTGATCGCCGTCGGCACGCTACCTCTACATTTACCTACGGGATTAGTTTTAAACCTCAATAATTGTTATTTAGTGCCAAGTTTGAGCATGAACATTGTATCCGGATCTCGTTTAATACGAGATGGCTACTCATTTAAATCCGAGAATAATGGTTGTTCTATTTATATGAGAGATATGTTTTATGGTCATGCTCTGATGGTCAATGGTTTATTCTTAATGAATCTCGAACGTGATGTTACACATATTCATAGTGTGAATACCAAAAGATGTAAAGTTGATAACGATAGTCCCACATACTTGTGGCACTGCCGCCTTGGTCAGATTGGTGTAAAGCACATGAAGAAGCTCCATGCTGATGGACTTTTATGGTCTCTCGATTATGAATCATTTGACACATGCGAACCATGCCTCATGGGCAGAATGACCAAGACTCCGTTCTCCGGAACAATGGAGCGAGCAACCAGCTTATTGGAAATCATACATACTGATGTGTGCGGTCCAATGAGCGTTGAGGCTCGTGGAGGATATCGTTATGTTCTCACTCTCGCTGATGACTTGAGTAGATATGGGTATGTCTACTTGATGAAACACAAGTCTGAGACCTTTGAAAAGTTCAAGGAATTTCAGAATGAGGTAGAGAATCAACGTGACTGAAAAATAAAGTTCTTACGATCAGATCGTGGAGGAGAATATTTAAGTCACGAATTTGGCACACACTTAAGGAAATGTGGAATCGTTTCACAACTCACGCCGCCTGGAACACCTCAATGTAACGGTGTGTCCGAACGTCGTAATCGCACTCTATTGGATATGGTGCGATCTATGATGTCTCTTACTGATTTACCGCTATCATTTTGGGGATACGCTCTAGAGACAGCTACATTCACTTTAAATAGGGCACCGTCTAAATCCGTTGAGACGACACCGTATGAATTATGGTTTTGGAAGAAACCTAAGTTGTCGTTTCTAAAAGTTTGGGGATGCGATGCTTATGTCAAGAAACTTCAACCTGAAAAGCTCAAACCCAAGTCGGAAAAATGCGTCTTCATAGGATACCCTAAGGAAACCATTGGGTATACCTTCTACCTTAGATCCGAAGGCAAGATCTTTGTTGCCAAGAACCGATCCTTTCTGGAAAAAGAGTTTCTCTCAAAAGGAGTAAGTGGGAGGAAAGTAGAACTCGATGAAGTACTGCCTCTTGAACCGGAAAGTAGTGCAGCTCAGGAAAATGTTCCTGTGGTGCCTACGTCCACTGGAGAGGAAATTAATGATGATGATCAAGGTACTTCGAATCAAGTTGCTACTGAACTTCCTAGGTCCACAAGGACACGTTCCACACCAGAGTGGTATGGCAACCCTGTCCTGGAAATCATGTTGTTAGACAACGGTGAACCTTCGAACTATGAAGAAGTGATGGCGGGCCCAGATTCCAACAAATGGCTTGAAGCCATGCAATCCGAGATAGGATCCATGTATGAAAACAAAGTATGGACTTTGACAGACTTGCCCGATGATCGGCGAGCGATAGAAAACAAATGGATCTTTAAGAAGAAGACGGACGCGGATGGTAATGTTACCACCTATAAAGCTCGACTTGTCGCTAAGGGTTATTGGCAAGTTCAAGGGGTTGACTACGATGAGACTTTCTCTCCCCTAGCGAAGCTGAAGTCCGTCCGAATCATGTTAGCAATTGCCGCATACTATGATTATGAGATATGGCAAATGGACGTCAAAACGGCATTCCTTAACGGTTATCTTAAGGAAGAACTGTATATGATGCAGCCGGAAGGTTTTGTTGGCCCTAAGAATGCTAGAAAGGTATGCAAGCTCCAGCGATCCATTTATGGGCTGGTGCAAGCATCTCGGAGTTGGAACATTCGCTTTGATGAGATGATCAAAGCGTTTGGGTTTATGCAGACTTATGGAGAAGTCTGCGTTTACAAGAAAGTGAGTGGGAGCTCTGTAGCATTTCTCATATTATATGTAGATGACATACTTTTGATGGGAAATGATATAGAACTTTTGGACAGCATTAAGGCCTACTTGAATAAGAGTTTTTCAATGAAGGACCTTGGAGAAGCTGCTTATATATTAGGCATCAAGATCTATAGAGATAGATCAAGACGCCTCATAGGTATTTCACAAAGCACATACCTTGATAAGATATTGAAGAAGTTCAATATGGATCAGTCTAAGAAGGGGTTCTTGCCTGTGTTGCAAGGTGTGAAATTGAGCTCAGCTCAATGTCCGACCATGGCAGAAGATATAGAAGAGATGAGTGTCATCCCCTATGCCTCAGCCATAGGGTCTATTATGTATGCCATGTTGTGTACCAGACCTGATGTAAACCTTGCCGTAAGTTTGGTAGGAAGGTACCAAAGTAATCCCGGCAAGGAACACTGGACAGCGGTCAAGAATATCCTGAAGTACCTGAAAAGGACTAAGGACATGTTTCTCATTTATGGAGGTGACGAAGAGCTCGTCGTAAAGGGTTACGTCGACGCTAGCTTCGACACGGATCTGGATGACTCTAAGTCACAAAACGGATACGTGTATATGTTGAATGGTGGAGCAGTAAGCTGGTGTAGCTGCAAGCAGAGCGTCGTGGCGGGATCTACATGTGAAGCGGAGTACATGGCAGCCTCGGAGGCAGCGCATGAAGCAATTTGGGAGAAGGAGTTCATCACCGACCTAGGAGTCATACCCAATGCGTCAGGGCCGATCAAACTCTTCTGTGACAACACTGGAGCTATTGCACTTGCCAAGGAGCCCAGGTTTCACAAGAAGACCAGGCACATCAAGCGTCGCTTCAACTCCATTCGTGAAAATGTTCAAGATGGAGACATAGAAATTTGCAAAGTGCATACGGATCTGAATGTCGCAGATCCATTGACTAAACCTCTTTCGCGAGCAAAACATGATCAACACCAGAACTCTATGGGTGTTCGATTCATCACAATGTAACTAGATTATTGACTCTAGTGCAAGTGGGAGACTGTTGGAAATATGCCCTAGAGGCAATAATAAAAGGATTATTATTATAGTTCCTTGTTCATGATAATTGTCTTTTATTCATGCTATAATTGTGTTATCCGGAAATCGTAATACATGTGTGAATACATAGACACCAACATGTCCCTAGTAAGGCTCTAGTTGACTAGCTCGTTGATCAACAGATAGTCATGGTTTCCTGACTATGGACATTGGATGTCATTGATAACGAGATCACATCATTAGGAGAATGATGTGATGGACAAGACCTAATCCTAAGCATATCACAAGATCGTATAGTTCGTTTGCTAGAGCTTTTCCAATGTCAAGTATCTTTTCCTTAGACCATGAGATCGTGTAACTCCCGGATACCGTAGGAGTTCTTTGGGTGTACCAAACGTCACAACGTAACTGGGTGACTATAAAGGTATACTACGGGTATCTCCGAAACTGTCTGTTGGGTTGACACGGATCGAGACTGGGATTTGTCACTCCGTATGACGGAGAGGTATCTCTGGGCCCACTCGGTAATGCATCATCATAATGAGCTCAAGGTCACCAAGTGTTTGGTCACGGGATCATGCATTACGGTACGAGTAAAGTGACTTGCTGGTAACGAGATTGAATGAGGTATTGGGATACCGACGATCGAATCTCGGGCAAGTAACATACCGATTGACAAAGGGAATTGTATACGGGGTTGCTAATCCTTGACATCGTGGTTCATCCGATGAGATCATCGAGGAGCATGTGGGAGCCAACATGGGTATCCAGATCCCGCTGTTGGTTATTGGCCGGAGAGCCGTCTCGGTCATGTCTACATGTCTCCCGAACCCGTAGGGTCTACACACTTAAGGTTCGGTGACGCTAGGGTTGTAGAGATATGAGTATGCAGTAACCCGAAAGTTGTTCGGAGTCCCGGATGAGATCCTGGACGTCACGAGGAGTTCCGGAATGGTCCGGAGGTAAAGAATTATATATGGGAAATCGAGTTTCGGCCATCGGGAAAGTTTCGGGGGTCACCGGTATTGTACCGGGACCACCGAAAGGGTCCCGGGTTCCACCGGGTGGGTCCACCTATGCCGGAGGGCCCCATGGGCTGAAGTGGGAGGGGAAACAGCCCCTAGTGGGCTGGTGCGCCCCCCCCCCTTGCCCCCTGCGCCTAGGGTTGGGAACCCTAGGGGAGGGGGCGCCTCCACTTACCTTGGGGGGCACTCCACCCCCTTGGCCGCCGCCCCCCTAGGAGATCCCATCTCCTAGGGCCGGCGCCCCCCCTTGGGGACCCTATATATAGAGGGAGGGAGGGAGGGCAGCCGCACGCATGCCCCTGGCGCCTCCCTCTCCCACTCCAACACATCCTCCTCCTTCGCAGAGCTTGGCAAAGCCCTGCCGGAGTACTGTCTCTCCATCACCACCACGTAGTCGTGCTGCTGCTGGAGCCATCTTCCTCAACTTCTCCCTCCTCCTTGCTGGATCAAGGCGCGGGAGACGTCATCTGCTCCGTACGTGTGTTGAACGCGGAGGTGTCATCCGTTCAGCGCTAGGATCTCCGGTGATTTGGATCACGACGAGTACGACTCCCTCAACCCCGTTCTCTTGAACGCTTCCGCTCGCGATCTACAAAGGTATGTAGATGCACTCCGATCACTCGTTGCTAGATGAACTCATAGATAGATCTTGGTGAAACCGTAGAAAAAAATTTATTTTCTGCAACGTTCCCCAACACATGGAACCAATCAAATACGTGTAGGTATGACATGGTGCTTTTTTTAATCTCTTGTGGATGTCAATATTTTTCTACAGTTACATATATACAACTGAATCACAAAGTTAAAAAATGATTAGGTACACCATAGAATAGTCTCACATCTTGGTTTATTTATTACCCTGTTTAAATATGAACTGACATGCTTGTCAAATTTATAATTTGTTATTTGCTTGCCTCAAGGCAATCTCTCTCTCTCTATCTATCTATCTATCTATCTCTCTCTCTGTGTGTGTGTGTGTGTGTGTGTGGACAGAAACACTCCCATACCTGAGGTCTCAGTTAATGTACAGTGATTTAGTTACTTTCAGATTTTGGTATTTTTTGAGAAGTGCTCCACAAATATGAACGAAAGGAGCTTGTATTTGATGTAATAGTCTAGGAAGTTTTATTTAAGGTATCATCCATGTCAACGAAAAATAGTACTACACATGTGAATAAAAGGCACCTATGACATACAAAGTACTACAATAAAATCGGAGGGCTAGGGAAGTGTTGGACTGGAGCCTCGCCCCCATGCAGTATGCTCTGTCCAAGTACGTGCTCATGTTCACCGCATCTACATACTGGATGAAACCTTTTGCTAATTGCGAAGTATGTGCAAGTCAGTATTGAACGCTCTGTATTATTGTTCCATGTAGTAGTTTAGGTGGGAATTATATTGATGATTTCATTTTACCTTCATATCTGCTGAATTTTCTTACCAAACACAAAAGTTTTGTGTCTTGAGGTGTTGATAGAAGTGAACATAATTCATGAAACAATCCTAATACTCTGAAAATATTTTTATGGTTCGGTATTCCTATGAGGGGTGTGAGTGGAGACGGAAATGAGTGGATTAACACGTGGAGCAACTGCTGCCTATGAGGCGAGTGAGTGGAGACGGCCAGGTCTGTGCGGCGGAGGGGCTATAGAAGCTCGAACGAAAGATTAATATTGATTTGAGAGAATGTGCTTTCAAAATTTTGTCTTGACTACAACACTGTAGTTGTTTTTTCTGGTATGTATAGTAAGCATATAGGTGTCAATTTTGGAGCAGATGATAGATTGTTGTTGTGGTGATATGATATTTTCATGACTATTCATATCAATGATTATGCTTGCCCCCATGAGAAACACACGAAGAAGAAAAGATTGTGAGATAGGGAGGGGAAGAGAAAGATGACAAGGAGATGCATTTATCTACCCCATCACAAGAATGAAATATCATCACATGTCAATTGTCTATCACTCCCATATCACATGACATTTCTCTTTGTATATACATTTTTAGTAGCATATTTTTGTTATGTATATATTTTGTTAGCCCGTGGCAACGCAAGGGCATTCTACTAGTAGATAGTAGAGAAACACATCTTGACAACAACACATACTCGTAAACAGCAGCACATCTCATGAGCAACAACACTTATTTGTGGTAATTTTGGACATCAATTAACATTCATATATATAGCCATATAAGGAATGGGGCAATTCTAGACATTAATCACCTAGATACGTATCATGTATGGGATTCTGGACATGGGATTCTAGCTTCGTCATGGGCTAGCTGCGGGATTTATGTAAGAAAATGTTTAATATGTGGATAAATAATACTTAAGACCAATTTATAAAATTATATGCGGATACATGGTACACGGGTATGGGTTATACTAAACCATACACATACCCACTATACCCGATGTGTTTCAAATTTCCTATTTATGTACCCATGGGTATTTTTTTAACCCATACCCTTGCCATAATAGGATTTTTAGCCGCTGGGTACACGGGTAATGGGTACCCATTGCCATCCCTAATCCTAGAAAGTACATCTAATACTGAAATAAAAGTATAGAAGATAGCAAGGTGCATGCGATGATTTCGCCAATCTTGATATTTCACAACTTCAGCCTTTGGTTCATGCGATATTAGTGTGCATGTGGTGTACTTTGTCTCCTTGCATCCACATTGCGCTCCATGTTTCTAATAAAAAATGACTTTGCACTTGAAATTTTGTAACATGTAAAACATAGATTGTGTTAATGTACTCCGAAGATTTGAAGTTGTCCATAATTTACCAAGGATACAATTTTGAAATTAAACAACTTCTGAGTTGCGCTCCTATCGGTAGCGCCACATCCATAGTATCCCTAGACATGTTATCGATCGCATTCGTACAGGCTGAGAGGACATTCAACCACTCCGAATCTACTACCAACTGACAAACTGATAAGCAACATCAAGTGAAATGCCTTAAGTGGAACAGACAACCACAGCTAGAAACATCCTTTCGTTGCACTAAAGATTGAGTTGAGGCCCTAAGTAGTTCACATTTTTACATACAGTCCATTGAGTTTTTTGTGTACTAGGGGCAAAAAGGATGAGAAATGGAATCCCTACAAGCATATTTGCACATAAAAATTTGCGAAAACACGGAACACACAACACAGAGAACAGAGACCAAAGGTTTTTCTTCTTTCTCCACTTGCAAATCAAATCTCTGCAACCCTATAACCTACAAACTGTAGGAGCGTCGCTTAAAGCCCATACCACTGAAAAGAGTGGAAATAGAGTGTCAGAATTGGATGAAATTGCAGAACTGAAGTTTTTGATGGGTCAAACCTTATGGGCACGTTTCACTCATCTCCCATTGCAAGCTCTAGTGTGTAATCATCTCTATCCTGAAATAGAAAGACGGATCGGTTTCATCTTAGGAAAGCTCGAAAGATGCACATATTTAAGAGGGGTATCAATAACACTGACTTGGCTGATAGCCATAGCTATCAGCTTCCTAGAACAAGGAACCGCAGTTTTCGAACAAGAAAAGGTTGGCAATACTTACAATAGGCCCTCGTGCAAAATATATTCCAAACTGGAGCCAATATACCTATACATTGAGAATTTGAGATAGACCATTGTTAATGGTGCAATCATCAGAATTTAGAAGAATATTTCATAGTTCCTACTGCATATTTGAACTAGAAAATTCTTAGAACTCAGAAGGCGGCTAAGAGAATTGCTTGCCTTGTCTTTATCTTGAGCTTCAACCTCCATATAAGAGGATGGGTAACCAACACATAACAATGCATAGCCCTGAAAAGGAAGCCATACAAATGCAACATCAATAGGATTTTAGTTTGCTGAGGTAGAATCATAATGATTCACTAAGATTGTAACATATGGCATGTATATGAAGCACACATAGTGCACCCGATTCACATTTGGCAATTCTAGAGCACAAAAAAATTAAAAGGTTACTGTGACGAATAAAGTTTCGTCCAACGGTTGTACTCATCACCATGCAATGCAAATGATAAAACTGAACGGGATGACAGTAACACAGTAGCACATACACAAACGACATAACTAAATCAGATCATGGGACAATAATTGCATAATTGCACACAATCTATTTAACAGTAAACATGAAGATCCCAATAACGCATAACAAAGTGGGTTTACGTGCTCTCTTAAGTCGCGGATATAACAACAGCTTATGTCTCATTTGCCCTGATTTATCTTAACAGTGCAGCTAGTACAACAACCTGATTAGCACAAATTTCTTAATTCAGTAGCTTGTCTAGATGTAAACAAGGGTTGAAAGGATGGATTGAGAAGCAATTATCCATTGGAAGGAAGGAGATCTTAGTAAGAGCATCTCTAGTCGTC
>NC_041386.1:589387937-589398506 GCF_002162155.2 Triticum dicoccoides
AGAAAAAAGTGCTGCTTGGGGGCGATCGGCTTCCCAGCCGCCGCCCCCAGGTCTGCCCTAGACGCTCTTTAAAAAAACATGATTGGGAAAATTTCGGCAAACACGACATACATTAGGCGATATTTAGGTGGTTCACAGTTTTTTTACATATAGAAACATAATAATAAGTCTACTAAAAAGAAGAACAAGAACGGCCGCGCCGACAGGCCGAAGAACTCGGTGAACACGTCGAAGTCGCCGCCGCCATCGTCGTCCTTCTCTTCCTTCACGCGGCCGTCCCTACTGGACCCCTGCCTGGGGTCCCCATGGTGGACTGGTTTGGCCGGCGGCAGCACCTCATTGTCGCTGTCATTGAGAACGACGACGCTTCCCTCGTCGCGGCCACGACACCGAGCGGCGATCTCCTCCAGGACGCGGCGCTGGCGCTCCATCTCCGTCCGCGCCCAGTCCTCCCGTGCCCACTTCATGGCGGCCTCGTCGTCGAAGGCGGCCTCGTCGTTGTGCTCGCACTTCACGGGGCCAAGCACCGGCTCCGTCTTCGGTCTTATGAGACGGGAGGATGGACCCGAGGAACCGCCGCCGCCCTCGTTGATGGCGATCCGGAGGAGCGGGAGGAGGAACGGGAGGAGGAGGACCCGCCCAGCATCCTCCTCGGCTTCCATGAACCGCAACTTTGGCGGGGGACCGGGGCGGCCGGGTACGTCAGCGGTAGATCGTTGCCGCCCTCGAGGTACTCGAGGACGGCGTGTAGCGTGCAGCCGGGGGCGTCCCACCGCAGGCAGCAGCCATCGCTGTTGTTGCGCCCCCTCACCAGTGGCATGTTGTTGATGGAGGCCAGCCGCTCCGCCTTTCGGTGTTTTAAGTACGCTGCCCACGCCTCGTGGTTGCCGGCGTCGTACTCCGGAAGGGCTCGCTCCTCCTCCGATAGAGACGCTCGCACACGGTCGATCTCGGCCTGGAAGTAGTGGGGGTGCTCGACGTCGGGCAGCGGGGGGACGGGGATGCCCCCGGCGCTAAGCCTCCACGGCCCCGGCGCACGCATGTCGGGAGGCGCCGGGTAGTTCGCTTCGTGGAGGAGATGGGCTTCCCACTCGTGTAGAGAGCGGCGGCTGAAGCCATTGGCCGCTGCCCCTCGCCGGGGCACCTTTCGCCCATCGTCTGTGCGTGCACCGGGAGAGAGGGAAAGAGAGTTCGGCGGCGACGGCTGTGAGTGCACGGGGAGAGAGGGGGTTTGCAGGTAGGGTGCGTTCAGCGGCGAGGCAGGGGCGGCTTATATAGCGGCCGGGAGGTGGCATGTGTACGCGTGACGAGAGAGGGCGCGTTTTCTCACCGCGCCGCCCGTGAGGAATCAATGGAAGGCTGACCGGCGGCAGTCTTGGCATTGATTCCCCATGGAAACCAAGGCGATGAGGACGACGAGGCGCGGGGGTCGCTGACTCGGCGGGCCTGCCATTCTTTCGCACCAAAAAAGATTGTACGGGGCCGCCGGGCGCCCCCCAGCGCGCCGGGTTTGGCCTGGGTTCGTCGGCGCTAGTTTCGGCCCTAACCGTCGAAAATTGGGCTCCTGTGGGCGCGACTGGGCCGATTTTTGGGCGTCGGCGCTAAAAAATGGCCTTGGGAGGCCTGTTGGGGTGCAGCTGGAGATGCTCTAAAGGCCACAACTCAAGCTATAACTGTGTTCGCCATCTTTGTATTTTATTTGCCTAAAGGAATTTGCAAAGAAATTAATGACATTATTGCTCAGTTTGGGTGGCGAGATGAGGAGGATAATAAAAAGCTGGATTGGCTCGCATGGTGGACAATTCTCTTTCCTAAAAGTGAAGGGGGTAAGGACTTTAGAGATTTATATATTCTTTTAGCCTTGCGATGCTTGCCAAGCAATGATGGAGATTCATACCTAACCCTGATTTGTTCCACGCAAGAATTTTAAAAGCCAAGTACTTCCCTAACTATGATCTCTTACAATCTACCCTTAAGAAAGGATCATCATTCACGTGGCCACAACATCATGTTTTCTTTTTCATCCTTCAAGCGTGGATATATTTGGAGGATTGGTACAGGGGAGAGGATCCCATACAGTTCGGACTAGAAGGTTATTACCCCAAAAATGCTACATTCACGGGCTCCTACGAAGAGAATACATAAACATCCTAACTAAGTAACTATGCCCCCTGATTTTTAAGGGGTGGGCCCCTCCCTTACCTTATGTCCAATCACATCTTCGCACGTTGTTGATTTTTTATTACTTTTATTATTACCCACCCCACGAGGTTAAACAGTAGTTAGGGATCTAATCGATGCTATTATTATTGGTTTGTGGCATGAAGAGCTCACGGGGATAATGAGTTTGGCTAAAAAAAGGAGAGGAGAGGAGGGGATTGCTAATTTGGGCGCGGTAATCTCTCCGGGCCTCTCAACGTGCGGGTCGATGTATATATAGAGCTAATTAAGCTCCTTCATCCTCACACCGCACCACAATCTCTCCTCCTACGTAGTGTGCAAACCAACCAACACAAGACAAGAGAAGCAGCAATGGTGGTGCAGCAGTGTACGGTGGCGCTCTTGGTGGCCGTCGCCCTCGTGGCGGGGCTAGCCATCTCGTATGCTGTCGAAGCTGGCTACGCCCCAGCCGGGCCACAGCCCAAGGCCACGACTGAGGAGTAGAAGCTAGCTGAGAAGGCCAACAACGCCTTCAAGGCGGCCGTGGCGGCCGCAGCCGCAGCCCCTCCAATGGACAAGGGCAAGATATTCCTGAACACCTTCATGCAGATCTTCGGCAGCTGGTCTCTTGAGGGGGGTCACCGACACGTCCAGCACCAAAGCCATTTTCAACTCCAGGGTCGGCTTCACTCTGGCGTGGGCCTCACACAAAGCCCAGGGTGCTACCCCGGAGGCCAAGTATGAATCCTTCGTGGCCATGTTCGACAAGTCGCTCTGCATCATCGTCGGCATCCTGAAGGTCCACTCCGGTGAGGAAGTCAAGGGGCCGATCCCTGCCGGTGAGCTCAAGGCCATCGACCAGATCGATGCCGCCTTCAGCACTGCAGCCACCACTGCCGACGCTGCCCCGATAAAGGACAGGTCTACCGTCTTTGACTCTGCCTTCAGCAAGGCCATCAAGGAGACCACTGGTGATGCATACGAGGCCTACAAGTTTGTCCCTGCCCTCGAGTCCGCCGTCAAGAAGAGCTACGCCATTTTTCTTCCCAGGAATCCCCAAGACAAGCGCACGCTCATTGAGTCATTCCTGAGCGACACCATCGTCTCCATGGTCGTCCCCGCCCCCGCCACTCCCACCGCCGCCGCCACTGCCAGTGGCTACAAAGTCTGAGCTCATCACGCATATACTGTACGTAGATATGCATATGCGTATGTGTGTACGTTACTGTGGCGGTGAGCGAGTTTGATCGATAATCAAAATCAATTCTTTGTTTTCGTTTCATGCACCGGCGATCGAGATCGATGACTTCTTAGAGCATCTCTAGCCGTTCTCCCCCCCCGGGGCTTGAAATAGCGCCGGTTGGGGGCCAACCGACGGAAAAATCGGCGTAGGGGGCTCGGGTTTCCAGCTGACCCCCAAGCTCGCCCCCCTCAGCCGCCGATTTTGGCCCACTTTCGGCGGAAATCGGCCCAATTTTGGCCCATGTTCGTTGTGGTTTGGAACAAATTGAACAAAAATTAATTTTTATCACATAGTTCATCACAGAAATCAATACAAATCAAATAGTTCGACAAATCAAACTCATAATTTGAACACAAAAAAACTCATATTTCATCATATGTCGAGCTAGGTGTTGCCCTTGAGCCTCTATAGGTGCTCCACCAAATCGTGCTGCAGTTCTTGATGCACATGTGGGTCTCGCATCTACTGACGCATATTGAGTAAGGCAGACCAGGTTGCCGGTAGCTGGTGATCAACTTTGGCAAGAGGACCCAGCATGTAATATGGTTCAGTGTCAAAAACTGGCTCTTCCTTCTCGCTCTCAATGATCATGTTGTGCAAGATGACACGGCAAGTCATGACTTTCCACATTTGATCTTTCAACCAGGTCAGAGCGGGTTACCAGACAACAACAAATCGAGATTGGAGCACACCAAACGCCCGCTCGATATTCTTCCTGCAAGCCTCCTGACACTTGGCAAAGTAGGAGTTCTTGCCTCCTGGCATTGACCTTGAAGTTAGTATCCCTTGTTGTAGTATCCCTTGTTGTAGTGGCGCCCATTGACCTTGAAGTGCACCGGAGGAGCATGACCTTCAACAAGCTTGGCAAAAACATTCGAGCACTGCAGTACGTTGATGTCATTGTGAGTTCCTGGCATACCGAAGAAGGATTGCCAAATCCAGAGGTCCTGTTTGGCCACCGCCTCAAGTACCAAACTGCAAGCTCCTTTGGAACCTCTGTACATCCCCTGCCAAGCAAATGGACAGTTTTTCCATGCCCAATGCATACAGTCGATGCTTCCAAGAATCCCAGGAAATCATCTTGTTGCATTCTATACTAGGATCCGAGCAGTGTCTTCAGCATTGGGTGATCGCAAGTATTATGGTCCAAACATTGCCACCACTATTCTGCAGAACTTGTACAAACACTCAATGGTGGTGGACTCGGCCATGCATCCATAGTCTTCCAGTATATCACGGGGAGCTCCGTATGCAAGCATCCTCGTAGCTGTCGTGCACTTCTGGAGTGAGGTGAATCCAAGTGTGCCGGTGCAATCCTTCTTGCACTTGAAGTAGCTGACGAACTCTCGGGTGGAATTCACAATCCCGAGGAAGAGCTTTCAGCTCATCTGATAAACGGCGCCGAAATACTTACTCCCCGTGCAGTGGAGCGTCGGTGAAGTAGTCGGTGTCGAGCAAGCAATAGCCCTTCAGTCGATGCCTCACTAGTGCAGAACCAGGCTATAGCACCGGTTCGTAAGGCCCTTTAGTGACGGTTTAGGAACCGGCACTAATGTTTCGGCACTAAAGCCCCCCCCCCCCTTTAGTACCGGTTCAACACGAACCGGTGCTAAAGGGCAACCACGTGGCACGAGCCAGCTCCGGGGGCCGGGAGCCCTTTAGTACCAGTTGGTAACACCAACCGGTACTAAAATGTTTGGGGGGTTTTTGGTTTTATGATTTCTTTTTCATCTAATTTTGTGTTTTTCCATTTTAATTCTTTTTCGTTTGCTTGTATTTTACGGTACTACACATTGTACACATTATGCATATATATATATATATATATATATATATATATATAGAATTTCTAGTAGAACCAATCATATATATATATCATCAATGTCTCACAAACCATATTAATTCACACATACACACATGTATAGCTATATACAATTTCTCCTACATATGCATGTTGCCTTCGGAGCCAGTGGCATTAGCCTAATTGGTGCCTTCGGAGCACGATGACAATTGGAGGTGGTTCATGGGGGCGGTAGCGGGTAATAGTATTCTCCCTTCGGATTTATGACCTGGTCGAGCAAAAATCCCGCTATTTCCTCTTGAAGAGCTTCTACGCGCTCCGTTTCTAGGAGCTTGTCCCGCACCTCTTCGAACTGTTAAGAAGGAGATCAATATGCATGTGTATTAGTTGTGTGACTAGATATCGATAATGGTGTAAAAATTGTGAATAGTGTTCTGACAAGCGTACCCATTCCTGTCTTTGAGATCTGCTCCTTTCGGACGCCATCATGCGAATGTTCTCGCAAACGCAGAATGCAGACAGATCAGTCCCCTGCGCCTGCTTCAGGGCCTTTATTACGAGAATGGAATTTAATTTGATCAGATAGTAATTAATCAAGCATGATAATTAAAGAGATGGCAGCTAGCTAGCTAGCTAGTACTACTTAATTACTTACCTTGGATCGAAACCATTTCATCTTTGGTTTCCATTCGCCTTCCGTGACGCTGATGAACCTTGCCCAAGCCCTGCCCGCCGACAAAGAAAATGAATAAAGGGGTTATTAAATAGTTCATATCATGAAATGACGAATTACTAAATAGGCCGAGATATATAGTTAATAATGATTGAAATTACCTGTTGACTATCCCAAACAAGATGTTATAGTCACTTTGTTTTTTAAGTAGCGAGTCCAGTATTTCAACTGTTCCGGCATCAACTTTAATGATACACAAGATCCAGTGAAATCTGCATGCACACACGTTTGCATGTCTTAATTAAGCGGGCATATGTAAGCAAAAACATGTAGCTAGCTAGCTAGTAGGCAAAAACAGAGAATTTGTAGTACAAGAAAGTGTGACTCACTGGAAGTTGTAAGGAAGTAGTATATCTTCATTGTATTTGAGGCGCTTCAAGAACTCTAGCATGCTGTCCTCTACCTCTTTTTCTTGATGCTTGTTTATTTTCCATGTGTATTCATTAATGGTGTTTGGGTCAATGAACCCAATGCCATATCGTCCACCTTTTCTCATTTCATACATCTTCATCCTGCATAATACCACAGAAAAGAATATAGTGAGGATAATTACAGGTAATGATTGATCAAACGGATCACTACAGCTAGCTTGAGACTTAAATTACAGAAAGAAATCACTTATAGACAATAGCAACTGACGATAGATTTGTCGAGTGCGTCTTCATTGTATAACTGAAACAGTTCAGGATACTCAACGGCCACAGCTTTCTCATGGTAGTAATCATCCTTCTTGACATACACCATGAGGGACTCCCGATTGGATCTCTTGGTAATGTCCATGTACCATTGATGCAATTCATACATTCTCGTTGGGAGCTTGTTGACATCTTCTGGCTCGACCAAAGGTTCGCCCCGGACATATTTCCGTTTTATTTCCTCCTCTGTAATCCCAGGCATGTCCTCAATCTCGAGGAGTTGTCCAACAGTGATCTTGAGTTCTTCAGCCTGCATTATATGCTCCTGGGTTATTACCACATCGCCCACCTCGGGAACGTAAACTGTTTGGCCACAATAATATTGGGCGTGCGTACTGTCACGTGTTGTTGGCGGTGCAACAAGCGGGGGGGTCGATTGCGCCGCCTGTTTTCCTAGCTGGGCAACGGTTTTCCCGCTTTTTTGACAGCTGCTTGTTGTTTGCTCGAGCTCGCCTCCTTCTGTAGACGTCGTCGATGTAACTTCCTGATGTGGCGCTCATAGTCTGTGTCAATAGGCTTAGGAGCTGGTGGTTGAGCCATACGAATGAAGTGGTCAACTACTTCCACAGGCACTTTCTCCCTTGGTGGCGGTGGCGGTTTCGGTCCAAAATGGGCGTCGAGTTCTGCCTGCACTATGGCATTGGTTTGCTCCTTGGTCCTGTCGTAAGCCCTCACAGGAAGAGGAGTAGTGAGGTTTGGACCATATTTATATCGCTTGCCTCCACCTGTACTTCCTGTACTATGACCTCGACTCGTACCGCTACGCACCATAGCTGCGGGGTGTCTCTTCTGCGATTGTTGAGGCGGCGGAGACGGCTGACGGGGCTGAGTTGGACGAGGAGGAGTGGCCTGAAGCTGTGCCGGACTTGAAGTGGCCTGAGGTTGTGCCGGACTTGGAGGAGGAGTGGACGTCTGACGCTGTGTTGGACTTGGAGGAGGAGTGGCCTGACACTTTGCCGGACTTGGAGGAGGAGGAGTGGCCTCACGCGTTGGTGGACTTGGAGGAGCGGGAGTCTGCTGACTCGGTGGCGGACTTCGAAAGATGATGCAATCCTTTCTCCATAGGATGACACGATGTATGGCCTCTCCCAATGTGTGCTCGTCGTCACCTCCAGGAATGTCAAGCTGTAGCTCCGAATATGGGTCCACCACCTCATCAACCAAGACACGAGCATAGCCCGCTGGAATCAGGTTGCAATGGAAGGTTGCCTCGGGGGAATTTGAAAAAGCAAATGCGTCCGCCACCTTCATGGATATGTTCTTCATTTTGAAGTGTAGCTCGCAGTTAGTGTTCTCCGTGATGTCATCCACGGGGTATCTATCCAGCACTACTGCGTCGCCCGGGGCGGAACCCACGCTGCTTCTCGGCATGGATGGGGCGGTGATATCCAATGCTGGATCATCCGCTAGCTGCTGCAGCTGCTGAGACCCCCTTTGCTGGCTAAGTGAGTCGATCTGCTCCTGCTGCCGCTGGAATTTAGCGGCCAATTCCGCTTGACTTGCTTCTAGGCCTTGAAGGCGTTCATAGTCCCGCTTCCTCTGCTCCTCCTCCATCTTCCTCTTCTTCTCCTCCGCAATCTTCTTTCTCGCACGGGTTCTGTAGTCGGCGTTCCAGTCCGAAAACCCCTCATACCACGGAATAGCGCCCTTGCCTCGTGTTCTTCCCGGGTGTTCAGGATTTCCCAGGGCACGCGTAAGCTCGTCGTTCTCTCTGTTGGGCTGGAACACCCCCGATCGAGCCTCTTCTATTGCAACAAGTAGCGCATCGTGGGCTCCGTTCAGACATGCCTTCGTCGAAACATTGCCTGTCTTCGGGCCCAACTCCCCCCCCCCATGCGCATAGAACCAAGTCCTGCACCTGGGGGGCCAGCTCTTAGTAACCGGAGTGACACTTGCATCCTCCATCTCTTTCTCAAACTTATCCCACTTAGGGATTGCCACCGCGTAGCCACCTGGCCCCAGCTTATGGAACTTATCCTTTTTTTCGGCATTCTTCTTGTTTATTCTCGACCGTTCCTTAGCTAATTCTGAATCCTTGAATTTCACGAAATCGTCCCAATGAGCACTTTGATTCTCTAGTATCCCCTCGAATACTGGAGTCTTCCTTCCTCCCTTGACGTACTTCTCCCACGTCGTTCTCTTGTGGTTCTTGAATGCAACCGCCATCTTCCTAAAAGCAGCGTCCTTGACTTTCCGCACATCTGCTTCTGTGAAATTATCTGGTAGGGTGAAATGTTCCATGAGAGTATCCCAAAGCAGTTTTTTTGATTCTCGTCGACAAAAGTAACATTTGGACGTGGCTTTGCTGGCTTTCTCCATTGTTGAAGGGAGATCGGGAGTTGGTCCTTCACATGAACTCCGCACTGACGAACGAACTTGTTTGCATTCTTCTTAGGAGCTAATAGTTTGCCATTAGGTTTGAATGCCTCGATATTGTACTTTACGCCCTCCTTCAACTTTTTGTTCGGGCCTCGTTTCGTCCTTTCGCCTGAAGATTTGCTCGATCCGGATGGCTGAAAGAAGAAAGATCGATTCGTTAATATATCTTCAACTCATTTAAAACATGCGATGATCACCAGATTCCTGCTTATATAAATATATATATACCTCGCCGGTGTTTGTTGTTTCAGGATCAACATGTTCTTCGTCGTAGTTCATGACTTCATCTTCTCGGTCGTCGCGATCGAATATCATATCACCCTCTCCGGTGTTGTTTATAAATTCGGAGCCGTCAAAATCTTCTTCATTCTGATCATCATCTGGCCCGTGTATGATATCGAACATGGTCTATTCTCTCTCTCTGTCGGTATTGTCCGCCATAGCTTTTATTTAACTATGCCAAAAGAAATATAAAAGAATTTAGTATAATCTCGAATAGTAGATATAATCTCGAATACATCGTCTCGAATAATAGATTTAATCTCGAATACATCGTCTCGAATAATAGATATAATCTCGAATACATCGTCTCAAATAATATATATAATCTCGAATAAATCATCTCGAATATTATATATCGAATACATCACTAGCTAGCTAGCTAGCTAGCTAATAAAGATCGAATACTAGAGAGTAATCTAGGCGGTGGACAACCAAAGTGAAGGAACCATCACTGGATCATAGCTCGGGTGATCTCCCCAAAGAACCTGCCAGGTATTGGAGAACCTGACGTCCATAGCAGCCATGTAGCGATGGACGTGCTCGTCCTCCTCCCTGACATGGCGACGTACCACCTCCGGTGGGGCCGGCTCCCTCCGCACCGAAAGTGGCCCACGCGAATACCACCAAAGGAGATGAGGGTCGACGACGGGACCCGAGGCCGGGTTCCTCACCAAGCGTCGCGCCCCTGAAGGTAGCACCTCCCAGTGCCAGCCCGGCGGAGTCCAGTCCCGGACATGGGTCCTCTGAAGCAGGACATCGTCGCGAACGGGTCAACGGCGAGGATGCGGGCCGGGCATCGTCGACAACAAAAATACTATATGCAAATGTAACACTAATTATGCTATCATTGCATATGTCAAAATTCTATATGCTATTTCATACTAATTAAGCATCTAACACTAAAAACAGAAAAAACAACTTCTATACATCCATTAAAAACAGAAAAACAACATTATATAAAAAAATTCCATACTAATTAAACACTAATTATATCCATCTAACATGCATTCATACATATATACTAGTGAAAAAATAATAATCTGAAAAATCTAAACTAATTAAACATACAAAATACGTATATACTAATTAACTTAAGGAAATGTGTGTGTGTGTGTGTTCATCATGCTTGTGTGTGTGTATGGGCTCGGGGAGGGGCGGCGCCCATGGTGGCCACCGGGGGCGAGGGAGAAGGGTTAGAGGGGGAGAGCTCACAGCGGGGCGACGGCGACGGCGAGGCGACGGCCCGGGGCGGCGACGGGCCGGGGCGTGACTGGGC
>NC_041386.1:589398924-589454027 GCF_002162155.2 Triticum dicoccoides
TGGGCGGCGACGCGGGGACGGGCCCGGGGCGGCGACGGAGACGAGGGAGGCGACGGCGACGGGGACAGGGGCGGCGACGGGGATGAGGGTGGCGACGAGGATGGGGGCGGCGACGGCGTCGATCGATCGGGAAGAAGCAAAGGGAGAATGAAATTTTTCGAAGTGATGTATATATAGAAGGCACCTTTAGTATCGGTTGGAGCCACCAACCGGTACTAAAGGCCTGTTTTGGCCAGGCCAAGCGGCGGGAAGCACCCCCCTTTAGTACCGGTTCGTGGAACCAACCGGTACTAAAGGCCCCCCCCCTTTAGTACCGGTTGGTGCCACGACCCGGTACTAAAGGGTGTGCGCTGCCAAGCGAGGGGCACAAAAGTTTAGTCCCACCTCGCTAGCCGAGGGGCACTCGCACCTGCTTATAAGCCCCGCCATCGCTGCTGTCTCGAGCTCCTCTCTTAAGCAGACCTTTTGGGCCTACCTCTTCTGTGATGCCCTGTTGGGCCTACTGGGCTAGTGGGCCTGCATCCTGGCCCAACTTGAATTTGGGTTTCTAGTCGTATGCAGGCCGCTGTGGCCCAGTAGGTGGGCTTTTTTTCTTATTTTTTTGCTTTATTTATTTTTGTGAATAACTTAACTTTGAAAATAGATTTTTCAGTGATTCTTTTTTCTTATGTTTAATATTAGTGTGTTTTATCATTATATTCAATTTGGTAATGCTTAGGTTATTTAAAAATGAAATGCCTTTGTAACGGATGAGTTTTCGTCCGAAACCCTGATACTTCGAAACGGATTGTCCATTTTGTACACGAAGTGCATCCAGTTTTTGCGGTAACCCTCTCTACATTTTTGCACATGCTATGTGGGTGAAATTATGATACCATGCCAACTTTCATCCTTTTCTGAGTTCATTTGAAATGCTTTTCAATTTCAGGGTCATTTAGCTGAAAAAATCAGTAAATGCATGAAAGAATTTGCTTGCACATAAAATTTCTTCGCGTTTCAAATGCCAAAACACATAACTAGCTACCCTAACTATTACAGAGATTCCCTCCTAGGTGTGAAACACAGAAGAAAGTGATGATAGTTAAGCTGATCACATCCCAGATCTTTGGGTGTGAAACTTTTTCTTCGCGTGTGTCCTTTTGCGTCATAGTCATGGAAAATCTTCATCATTTAACGGGATGCTCGGGTCAATATTCACTGTGAATGGAGCATTTCATCAAACTTTTCATAATCTTCTGACTTGTTTGTCTTGTCATCCACTCCCACGATGTTTCTCTTCCCAGAAAGAACTATGTGCCGCTTTGGCTCACCGTACGATGCATTCGCTTCCTTATCTTTTCTTTTTCTTGGCTTGGTAGACATGTCCTTCACATAGAAAACCTGTGCCACATCATTGGCTAGGACGAATGGTTCGTCTGCATACGCAAGATTGTTGAGATCCACTGTTGTCATTCCGTACTGCGGGTCTTCCGTTACCCCGCCTCGTGTCATATTGACCCATTTGCACCGAAACAAAGGGACCTTCAAACCATATCGATAGTCAAGTTCCCATATGTCCTGTATATAACCATAATATGTTTCCTTTCCCGTCTTGGTTTCTGCATCAAAGCGGACACCACTGTTTTGGTTGGTGCTCTTCTTATCTTGGGCGATCGTGTAAAATGTATTACCATTTATCTCGTACCCTTTGAAAGTCATTATATTCGAAGATGGTAACTGGGACAGCAAGTACAGGTCATCCTCAATAGAGGTGTCATGCATGGTACGTGCTTGCAACCAGCTGGCGAAACTCCTGGTTTGTTCACGTGTAATCCAGTCATTAGACCGCTCCGGGTGTTTGGAGCGTAGCAAATTCTTGTGTTCATCCATATACGGAGCCACCAAGGCGGAATTCTGTAGAACTGTGTAGTGTGCTTTAGTGAGAGAATGTCCGTCCATACATATTATTTGTTCCCCTCCTAGCATGCCTTTTCCATCCAGTCTGCCCTTATGCCGCGATTCAGGAACACCAATCGGCTTAAGGTCAGGAATAAAGTCAATACAAAACTCAATGACCTCCTCATTTTGACGGCCCTTGGAGATGCTTCCTTCTGGCCTAGCACGGTTATGAACATATTTCTTTAAGACTCCCATGAACCTCTCAAAGGGGAACATATTGTGTAGAAATACAGGACCCAAAACATTAATCTCTTCGCATAGGTGAACTGGGACGTGCGTCATGATGTTGAAGAAGGATGGTGGGAACACCAACTCGAAACTGACAAGACATTGCACCAAATCATTCTGTAACCTTGGTATGATTTCTGGATCGATTACCTGCTGAGAGATTGCATTGAGAAATGCACATAGCTTCACAATGGCTAATCGAATGTTTTCTGGTAGAAGCCCCCTCAATGTAACCGTAAGCAGTTGCGTCATAATCACGTTGCAGTCATGAGACTTTAGGTTCTGGAACTTTTTCTCTGCCATGTTTATTATTCCCTTTATATTCGACGAGAAGCCAGACGGTACCTTAATACTGAGCAGGCATTCAAAAAAGATTTCCTTCTCTTCTTTGGTAAGAGCGTAGCTTGCATGACCCTGATGTATGCCGTCTTTTCTGTGCATACGTTGCTGGTCCTCCCGTGCCTCAGGTGTATCTTTTGTCTTCCCATACACGCCCAAGAAGCCAAGCAGGGTCACACAAAGATTCTTCGTCACGTGCATCACGTCGATTGCGGAGCGGACCTCGAGGTCTTTCCAATAGGGCAGGTCCCAAAATATAGATTTCTTCTTCCACATGGGTGCGCGTCCGTCAGCGTCATTCGGAACAGGTTGTCCACCAGGACTGTCGGTGTCAAAACCGGCGGATCTCGGGTAGGGGGTCCCGAACTGTGCGTCTAGGCGGATGGTAACAAGAGACGAGGGACACAATGTTTTTACCCAGGTTCGGGCCCTCTCGATGGAGGTAAAACCCTACGTCCTGCTTGATTAATATTGATGATATGGGTAGTACAAGAGTAGATCTACCACGAGATCAAGGAGGCTAAACCCTAGAAGCTAGCCTATGGTATGATTGTTGAGATGTAATGTTGTGTCCTACGGACTAAAGCTCTCCGGTTTATATAGACACCGGAGAGGCTAGGGTTACACAGAGTCGGTTACAATGGTAGGAGATCTACATATCCGTATTGCCAAGCTTGCCTTCCACGCCAAGGAAAGTACCTTCCGGACACGAGCCGGAGTCTTCAATCTTCTATCTTCGTAGTATGGGAGTCCGGCGGATATTGATAGTCCGGCTGTCCGGACACCCCCTAGTCCAGGACTCCCTCAGTAGCCCCTGAACCAGTCTTCAATGGCGATAATTCCGGCGTGCATAATGTTCGGCATTGCAAGGCGGGTTCCCCTCCTTGAATAATTCGGAGAAGATAATGAACACCAGGATAGTGTCTGGCTCTGCAAAACAAATTCCACATTCCAACGTAGAGAGAATAAAATATACACTTAGCTCAATATGCTGACATATTATGCAGCGTGACATCACACCGCAGCCAAGCCCTTGTTTGGATCGTTTTTATTATTCCGCCTCAGCACGTTTAGCGAAGCGGTTTCCTTGGCACGTCCTGTCGAAGCAGAGATCGTGTTCCCTTTTATTCCGGGATCCTCATCAATACGTGTGTGGGTAACCCAACCGTTCCCGTCGCCACGCCTCCTCTATCGAAGGGGAATCTCAAACGGTCACGGAGACGGCCCTTGGTATTATCTCCCCTTTATAAGAGGACCAAGGCCTGTCCTTGTCTTTCAACCTTGCATTGAATCTTTCCTCCGCTCCCAGTTCCAACACCTAGAGCTTCAGATTCGAGCGCCTCGGATCCACAACAATGTCCGGCTCCAACCTCCAGGGCCGGTGGATGCCCTCCTCCGTCACGGAGGAGGACATACTGAAGTTGCATGAGGCCAAGTACCTGGCCTACGAAGTTTCGCACAGGTTGCCTGCCCTAGGGCAGGCCGTGCTAGCCCCCGAGCCCGGCGAATATGTCGTTTTCGCATCTCACCTCCGTCGGGGATTAGGCTTCCCGACGGATCCTTTCGTGAGGGGGCTCCTGTTCTACTACGGGCTGGACTTCCACGACTTGGCCCCGGAGTCCATCCTCCATATCTCCGCATTTATCATTGTCTACGAAGCCTTCCTCCACGTCACTCCCCACTTCGGCCTGTGGCTGAAAACATTTAAGGTGGAGCCGAAGATGATCGGGGGGCGTCAAGCGGAGTGCGGCGGGGCGACCATAAGCAGGAAGGTCGATGCCCCGTGGCTCGAAGGTCCCTTCCAAGAGGAACAGGGATTGTGGCAGCAGGAGTGGTTTTACATCACTGTTCCCAGGGGCAGCAAGCAAAAGCCGCCGCCCTCTTTCCGCCCGGGACCTCCACGGCAGCTGATGTCATGGGTCAACCAAGGGCTCAACTGGGGGCCGTCCCAGGACGTGCCCGCACTACAGGGCCGGATTCGAGACCTCCAAACAAGGGAGATCGACCTGGTCAAGGTGATGCAGGTCATGCTAATCAGGCACCTCCTACCCTGCAAACGTCGTCCTCTCCGTTTATGGGAGTTCAATCCGGAGGGACCTCGTATTCTCCAGCATTTCATGGGTGAGACACCCTCGGAGATGTACGAGCTGTTCTTCGGACCGCAGGTGGCGTGTCCGGATTCGGCCGAGGATGCTGGCCTAAGCCGCGATCGCCCGGATACTTAGGTAAATAGCTCAAAGCCCGGACATTCTATTTGTATGCCTTTCAAAAGATCGTCTCCTGACCCTTTATTCTTTACAGGAATGGGTGGCGCAATCAAGGCTGATAAGGTGTCCGGCCCCCCTCCCAGAGACCACACTGGAGCCCGTGCTGGTCAGAATGTTGGAGGTTGCGCCCATAGAGGGGGGCGACGGGGGAGATAAAGGAGCTAATACTTCTCCCGAAGGGGCGACCGAAGAGGAGGGAGCCAAGGATCCCTCCCTTCAGAGGGAGAAGAGGACCGCCTCCGGAGATCCGGAGGTCAAAGCCCCTAAGCGTGGGAAGAAATCCTCACCGGGGGGTCCGGCGTCCGGAGAGAATCTAGACGCGCAATCATCGCCGAAGGGCCAGCCCTCCAACGAGCCGTGAGTATGAAAGAGGAAATCAATTAATAAGGGAATAACTTCGTTTATGCTTCTGTAGGTAACCGAAATATTTATATCGCAGTTCGGATCTGCAGCCGTCTCAGCTGAGTTCATCCTCGGGGGACCTTCTTCCGGAGATGATGGAGAGCGATACGCCTCCATCTGCGGCGCCGCCAGATGAAGCGTGCGAGCCCGAAGTGTCGTCACGGAGGGCGTCCCCGAGTCCGGAGGGGCCAGAGAGTTCGGCACCCAGCAGAAGCCGGCCGGGAGAACTGAAGAGTCTGCTTGAGAGGGCGTCCATTTCAGAAGATCACCGTACGTTAATGCGTATGGTGATTGGAAGGATTTCGTCCGCTGAAAGCGGATTGCGTGACGCTGCCATGAGCTTGCTGGCGGGATTTGAGGTATGCGAAAATAGCGCACCCCTTTGTTTTATTTTTTTTGTAACAGTTGTGCATAAAAAATGCGCCCTGTATAGATAGTAGCCCCTAAGACTCGGTAGGTTGTCGAAGACGACAGCGTGCCGAGGATCGAAAATCTAAACATTTCAGGTAATGAATACCGCCGTTCTGATACAGGTGGCGGATAGTCCGGGGGCCAGCCGGACTAATCAGTTTGCCGAATTGAGTCGACAACTAGACATGGCAGATGCTGACATCGCACTTGTCAATCAGCGACTTGACGAGTCGCAAGGTAAATAAATTCTCCGCAGCCGCTTTATTGAGTGGGTCAAAGCCCTCTTCTGATAAGTTATATGCTGTTTATTCAGACAGTGCTGCTGCTGTGGAGAGCCTTCGGGCCGAGCTTGCTCAAGCTAAGGAGCAAGCCCGAAGGAGTGATGCGGCTGCCGCGAGGGCGGCCGAAGAGTTGAAGGCCGAAAAGGCTGCGCACTGCCTAAGCAGGGCGGAGGTGGCCGAATTGGCCAAGAAATTAAAGGATGCTGCCGACCGTAGCGAGGCTCTTGAAAAGGAGCGCCTATCGGAACGGGAAGACCTGAAGAAGGCCACCGCCGAAGTCAAGGATGCCCGCTCTGCAATGCGGGCTATGAAGGAGGAGCTGCGCCAAGCCGGAGAAATCGTGGCTGGTTAGCCTTTTCTTATGCGTCGCCGGTTTATGGATGCCAAGTACGCTCAATTTGAGCGGCCGTGGAGTTCAGAGGATCCGTACATGGACTTGGCTGCGAGTGCGGCTGATGCCGTTAAGCACTTCCGGAGCCAAGGGGATCACGAGGCGGAAGAGTTGTATTGGTCTCAATTCCACAGCCCGGATCGCGCTCTTCCTCTGACGGACAGGTTGGCCGAATGGGCCGAACTGAATAGATTGTCCGGACTGGCCATGACTGACATCGCGGCCCATGTCTGGCCAGAAAGGTCCAAGGCGACGAGCTACTTTGGCTTATTGCAGCAATTCCTTGGTGCGGTGCCGCGTATAAGGGAGATGAAGCGGTCGGCCTGCATCGAGGTCGCGCGGATGGCCCTTGCTCGTGTGAAGGTGCATTATCCGGAGATGGATGCCACCGCCGTTGCCGCCCAGGGTCCGGATGAAAGCCGGCTCCCTGCCGAGCACTACTTCGGAGAAGTCATGCGCGGTGCTCGTAAAGTAGAGGCGCAGTGCTCAAAGAATGTAACGTTCAAATGAACGCAGTACCTTGTAAATCAATGGTTATAGTATGAATGCTTTTTATACTTGTGCTTCCAAGTAGTAAAACTTCTCCTTGCGGACGTTTTAAGTATACTTGTGTATAACCTGAAAGGTGCAGTCTTCGGCTTCAGCCCCCTCGCACAAGGTGCTGGGGTGTTCGCAAAATGGCGCGTTTTCACACTTTAATCCGACGTCTCGGTCCTGTTATAAGGAGGTGGTAGCGTAGCGAACGAGGCAATCCGGACTATAATGCTTTATCTCTTTCACTTAGCCAATGGAGCTTGAGGGTGGGGCTACGATATAACCCCTAATGACACTGCACATCTCCGGATTCGGGGTGCGTATGTGCCTGACCGGGAAGCGGTCCTTCGTCAAAGCGGGGAATTCTAAACATTCCGATAGTCGATCAAGTGGCTGACCAGACTCTCGCTATATCATGACAACCAGTTTTCGGCTTTCTCTACTGAGGTGCTCGCCCAGCCGAACTGGGGCACAATCGCAGTAGTTCTCCTGGTGTCGCGTTAGCCGGGTGATACGGAACGTAAGGCGGCAAAACACAGGAGCCGGGCAAACCCAACATTTGACCAAAGACATGATTCGGAGCTGATGCATATAATGCCTAACTTGAGACGCCGAACACTCCCGAAGGTGTTCGGACTTTATGATAACGGGCAGAATTATGCCCTAAGCCCCTTGTGTCCAGGTACGGGCATTGTCTTCTGACGCGGCCGATGCCAAAGCGTCAGGCTCCGCTTTGGCTATAGGAAGCAGCCGAGGGAGATTAACAACAAGAGACAGTAATAAAAAGGTCTACGTAGGGTCTTAATATGAAAAGAATCCTTGCGACGGGTCCCTACTGCACGTCTGCGCCTGTGTCTCCGTTGCGCCGTTATCCCGGACGGGTACGCACGTTGTTCATCTGTAGAAAGAGAGGAACATTTTAGTTTTAGAAACAGTTCGTGCTAAAAATATGCAAAAGAATAAGTGTAAATAATTAAAGCTAGGTTTATATGAAACCGCGTTTAGTTGTGCGCTCAGCCCCTTGTGAAAGGGTGTGCGGCTAGGGAGCTCCTAGCCTGCTGAGTCCGGATTCGTCTATCCGAGTCTGGGGTCTTTAAATGACCCGCGCACTGAAATGGTGCCATGGGGGCCGGGCATTTTGAGTGTAAGAGACGCGTAATGTGGTATGGCATTGAAGCGGATAAAAGCTTTACGTCCCAACAGTGCTTGATATTCACTTTTAAATGGGACGATATGGAAAATTAGTTCCTCGCGTCGAGGGTTGCTCGGCGACCCGAACATGACCTCTAGTAATATCGAGCCTGTGCACTTGGCATAAGGGCCAGGCGTTACTCCTTTGAAGGATGTGCGGCTATGTCGAATTTTAGTAGGGTCTATCCCCATCCGACGGACTATGTTCGGATATAGCAGGTTTAAGTCGCTGCCTCCATCCATTAGGACGTTTGTGAATTGCAATCCGTCTATGAGCGGATTTAAAATCAGGGGAGTCCTTCCCGCGTTTCGAACGCTTCTGGAATAATCCAGGTGGTCGAAAGTGATTGGTTTTGATATCCAATCTCTATGGTTTGCTGGGCTGGACCGTGCGAAGCTCTTTTTAGAAAGTGCCGCACTGTTTTTCCTTTTCCTCACGCGAAGTGAGTTTACTGCCTTGACCCCTTGTGGGAAAGTCTTTTGTTTTCCAGTGCCCTGCTGGCGGGGTTTATCTTCTTCGCTGGACGCGTCGAGCCCCTTGTGTTCGGCGTTTAATCGGCCAGACTGTTTGAAAACCCAACAATCCCTGTGGGTGTGATTTGCGGGCCTTCCGGGGGTACTGTGGATTTGGCATATCCGACCCAGAATTTTATGTAGGTTAGACAGTTCGTCACTGTCATCCTTGAGCGGCTGAGTTTTATGACTGGGCCGCGAGCTTTTGAATCCGGCGTTAAATGCCGTGCTCTTTTGGCTTTTTTTCTTTATTCCGGCGTTGTTCTTTTCTGCGCCGTGATTTTCCGTTTCCATCTCTTATCTCGGATGTACTTGGGTCGCTGGTGCTACTTCGTGCCAGCCAGCTATCCTCTCCCGCACAAAAGCGGGTCATGAGGCTTGTTAGTGCGGACATTGTCCTCGGTTTCTCTTGGCCGAGGTGCCTAGCGAGCCATTCGTCCCGGACATTGTGCTTGAAAGCTGCTAAGGCTTCGGTGTCTGGACAGTCGACTATTTGGTTCTTTTTGGTAAGAAACCTGTTCCAGAATTTCCGCGCTGACTCTCCGGGTTGTTGAGTTATATGACTTAAATCGTCTGCATCCGGAGGACGGACATAAGTCCCTTGAAAATTTGTTCTGAATGCTTCCTCGAGCTCTTCCCAACTTCCAACAGTGTTTTCTGGGAGGCTTTTGAGCCAATGACGGGCTGGCCCTTTGAGCTTGAGGGGTGAATACTTTATGGCGTGGAGGTCGTCTCCTCTGGCCATGTGTATATGTAGTATATAATCTTCTATCCAGACTCCAGGGTCTGTTGTTCCATCATAGGCCTCTATGTTTATGGGTTTAAACCCTGCTGGAAATTCATGGTCCAGTACCTCATCGGTGAAACATAGTGGGTGTGCGGCGCCTCTGTATTTGTGTGCTCCGCTGTCATCGGACACTTGGTGTGTTGTCTTGGTTCTTGGGGCCTTCTCCTTTGGCCCATAAATGGACCTGGCTGGGCCATCTATCCTTCCGAGTTCGTTGTTGGAGTTGTGTGTGGCGCCGCTTTCAGAATTTGGCCTGTCGTCTGGCCGTCTATCCGGCCAGGCAGCTTTTTTATTTTTGGATGGTGGGGGTTTTATGGCCTCCTCGTCAAATTCCGGTAACAGCTTGCGCTTGGGGTAGCTCTTTGATTGATGTCGATTGCCGTACTTATCTGCGGTGTTGAGCACTTTGCCCCATCTCATTTTGAGTGTTTCTTCCGCTGTTGTGAGCTTCCGTTTCTCCTTCTTCAGGCTTCTTGCAATGCTGCCAAGTTTTTTCCGGAGGTTCTTATTCTCCGGCGATGTGTCCGACATGTGGTCGTCCGGACTGTTGTCTTCGCCGGGCTTTGATTGACTGTCGTGTTGGGACGGTTGTTTATTTGCATGTTCTTCGTCCGATTGTGAGCCCTGCCGTGTAGCGGGCTCGTTGGGAGCATTGTTGTCGTCGAGGTGGGACTTAGCGCGGCGTTTGCGCCGTCGCTTTGGTCGTTTGTCGATAGTGTGATCTGCTGCGGCCCGTTGGTCCTCGTTATCGCTTCCCTTTGGGGTATCCACCATATATATGTCGTGCGATGGGGTGGTCGTATTGTGCTGTATAAGCTCTGTTATTTGTTCGTCTTCAGCATCGTCGTCTATTCCGTCGATGTCTTCGGAGTCGCAATCTAGCATGTCGGTTAGATCCTCGACAGTGGCTATAAAGTGGGTGGTGGGTGGGCTCTGAATTTCTTCGTCATCCGAACTCCAACCGTCCTGGCCATAGTCCGGCCAGGATTCTCCTGATAGCGAGAGATGCTTCAGAGAATTCAGGATATCGCCAAAAGGCGAGTGCTGGAAGATGTCCGCGGCGGTGAATTCCATAACCAGCGCCCAATCCGGTTTAATTGGCGGGGGCGCGGGAGGCTCGGAGTCCGGCAAGGAGTCCAGCGCCTCGGGATCACGAGTTCCGCAGGGGACAAGATTGGTATTCGGCTCCATCGCCGTTGGTGTTGAAGCCCCCGGGGCAGCGTCTATCCACCGGCCCTCGACATGGGCAATCGGCTCCGGGCTAGTGGCCGGAGCGGATCCGAGTGCGGCCTCCAAAGCACTGTCCGGCGGCAGAGCTAGATCGTGCCCATCGTCACAGTGCGGCGCGCTTGGCTGTGGCTCGAGTCCGTCGAAGATCAAGTCTCCGCGGTCATCGGCCGTGAAGTTCAAGCTTCCGAATCTGACCTGACGGCCAGGGGCGTA
Organism: Triticum dicoccoides; assembly: GCF_002162155.2. Taxonomy (NCBI): domain Eukaryota; kingdom Viridiplantae; phylum Streptophyta; class Magnoliopsida; order Poales; family Poaceae; genus Triticum; species Triticum dicoccoides. The sequence goes on from NC_041386.1 coordinate 589,409,650, forward strand.
GCTTTCGATCTGCTCCATATGGCCAAGAGAATTGGCCCGCAGTGCAAAGCCACCGAATACGAAGATCTGTCCGGGGAGAAAAGTCTCACCCTGGACAGCGTTGATGGTTGAAGATGCCATCGAGCCTATCGGTGACGACACAGAAGAACTCTCAATGAAAGCACCAATGTCGGTGTCAAAACCGGCGGATCTTGGGTAGGGGGTCCCGAACTGTGCGTCTAGGCGGATGGTAACAAGAGACGAGGGACACAATGTTTTTACCCAGGTTCGGGCCCTCTCGATGGAGGTAAAACCCTACGTCCTGCTTGATTAATATTGATGATATGGGTAGTACAAGAGTAGATCTACCACGAGATCAAGGAGGCTAAACCCTAGAAGCTAGCCTATGGTATGATTGTTGAGATGTAATGTTGTGTCCTACGGACTAAAGCTCTCCGGTTTATATAGACACCGGAGAGGCTAGGGTTACACAGAGTCGGTTACAATGGTAGGAGATCTACATATCCGTATTGCCAAGCTTGCCTTCCACGCCAAGGAAAGTACCTTCCGGACACGAGCCGGAGTCTTCAATCTTCTATCTTCGTAGTATGGGAGTCCAGCGGATATTGATAGTCCGGCTGTCCGGACACCCCCTAGTCCAGGACTCCCTCAAGGACCCTTTCCAAAGACCACCTTCAAATCCTTGACCATATCATGTACATCAGCACCAGTACGGTGGCGAGGCTTCGTCCGGTGATCCGCCTGACCTTTGAAATGCTTGCCTTTCTTTCTTACGGGATGCCTGCTCGGAAGAAATCGATGATGTCCCAGGTACACATTCTTATTAGCCAAATATATACTGTCGGTATCGTCCAAACAGTGCGTGCATGCACGGTATCCCTTGTTTGTCTGTCCTGAAAGGTTACTCAGAGCAGGCCAATCATTGATGGTCACGAACAGCAATGCCTTTAGGTCAAATTCTTCCCCCATGTGCTCATCCCACGCACGTACACCTGTTCCATTCCACAGTTGTAAGAGTTCTTCAACTAATGGCCTTAGGTACACATCAATGTCGTTGCCGGGTTGCTTAGGGCCTTGGATGAGCACTGGCATCATAATGAACTTCCGCTTCATGCACAACCAAGGAGGAAGGTTATACAAACATAGAGTCACAGGCCAGGTGCTATGGTTGCTGCTCTGCTCCCCGAAAGGATTAATGCCATCTGCGCTTAGACCAAACCATACGATCCTTGCGTCATCTGCAAACTCCTTCCCGTACTTTCTTTCAATTTTTCTCCACTGCGACCCGTCAGCGGGTACTCTCAACTTTCCGTCTTTCTTACGGTCTTCTTTGTGCCATCGCATCGCCTTGGCATGCTCTTTGTTTTGGAACAAACGTTTCAACCGTGGTATTATAGGAGCATACCACATCACCTTGGCAGGAATCTTCTTCCTGGGGCGCCGACCCTCAACATCACCAGGGTCATCGCGGCTGATCTTATAGCGCAATGCACCACATACCGGGCAAGCGTTCAAATCCTCGTACTCACCGCGGTAGAGGATGCAATCATTAGGGCATGCATGTATCTTCTGCACCTCTAACCCTAGAGGGTAGACAACCTTCTTTGCTTCGTACGTACTCTCGGGCAATTCGTTGTCCTTTGGAAGCATATCCTTTATCATTACCAGCAACTTTCCAAATCCCTTGTCAGATACACCATTCTCTGCCTTCCATTGCAGCAATTCCAGTGTGGTGCCCAGCTTTTTCTTGTCACCTACGCAATTCGGGTACAACAATTTTTTGTGATCCTCTAACATGCGCTGCAACTTCTTCTTCTCCAAATCACTTGCGCAGTTTCTCTTTGCATCGGCCTAGATCATCAACGGGCTCATCTGATGCCTCTTCTTCAGCTTCTTCCCGCATTGCCGGCTCAGCTTCTTCCCGCATTACCGGCTCAGCTTCTTCCCCCATTGTTGTATCATCGTATTCAGGGAACCCATGGCCAGGATAGTTGTCGTCGTCCTCTTCTTCTTCATTGTCTTCCATCATAACCCCTCTTTCTCCGTGCTTGGTCCAAACATTATAATGGGGCATGAAACCGGACTTAAACAGGTGGACGTGAATGGTTCTTGACGTAGAGTAATTGTGACCATTCTTACAGCGAGCACATGGACAAGGCATAAAACCATCCGCCCGCTTGTTTGCCTCAGCCGCAAGCAGAAAAGTATGCACGCCCTCAACGAACTGGGGAGAGCATCGGTCATCATACATCCATTGCCGGCTCATCTTCATTACACAACACCGAATAGACCAAATTAATACAAGTTCATACGTAAAGTTCATACAACACTTAAATGCAATAAACAAATAACTCTCTAGCTAAAGCATTTAAATGCAACAACAAATACGATCAAGATCGCAACTAAGGTAACAATGGATCCAACAGCATAATGATACCAAGCCTCACTATCGATGGCATATTTTCTAATCTTTCTAATCTTCAAGCGCATTTTCTCCATCTTCATCTTGTGATCGTCGACGACATCGGCAACATGCAACTCCAATTCCATCTTCTCCCCCTCAATTCTTTTCAATTTTTCTTTCAAGTACTCATTTTCTCTTTCAACTAAATTTAACCTCTCGGCAATAGGGTCAGTTGGAATTTCCGGTTCACATACCTCCTAGAAAAAATTTCTATGTCAACTTGATGGGCATATTTTGTCATAAACATGAAATGCAACTAGTTTTAAAAGAGAATATACATACCACATCCGAATCATAACAAGGACTAGGGCCGACGGGGACGGATATCAAAACATGGCACTATATGTATAACAAACAACGTACGGGTAAGATAATTATACGAGCAACTATATATCCAAATCACAGAAACATCAATTTTTATATAAAATTTCATGAACTAGAGGCTCACCACAAGGTGGTGCCGACGACGGGACGGTGCGGGCGATCGACGGTGGCTACGATGGAGATTTAGAAGGCACTAAGTAAACCACACCTACATATGCAAACTAAGTGTTATTTTTGACCTCAAATTGCATATAAATCAAATACTAGCACATATATATATATCCTCCCAAATTACTAAACTCACAAATTAATCACTATATAAAGCATTGCAAGAGCTAATCAAGCAATGAGAGATGAAAGGACAAAGTTGCTAACCTTTGTGATCATTTGAATGGATGGGGGCCTTCAAATCTTGACAAATTTTGGGCAAAATGTGTGATGAGCTCGAGAGGAAGAGGGGAAGAACAGAGAGGAGAGGGGAAAGGGGAAGAACAGAGCGAGCTCGGGTGGATGAAGGGTTTATGTAGGACGACCTTTAGTACCGGTTCGTGCCAAGAACCGTTACTAAAGGGGCTGGAGGGGCACATGTCTGACAACATCCTGCCACCACTCTCATTAGTACCGGTTCGTGGCACGAACCGGTGCTAAAGGTTCGCCACGAACCGGTACTAATCAAAGCGGCCCGGCTAGCCGTTGGAACCGGCACTAATGTATACATTAGTGCCGGCTCAAATACAAACCGGCACTAATGTGCTTCACATTAGACCCTTTTTCTACTAGTGCCTCTGCTTTGCCTTTTGCCGGCCCGGCGCCGAAACACCTCGCCGCGGCTTTGCATTGCTCGCGAACAGGCGGCCAGAGCGGTGCTACCTCTTGAGCATGCTACCCCTTGGGCCCCCCGTTGCGCCTAGGGTTGGGAACCCTAGGGAAGGGGCGCCTCCACTTGCCTTGGGGGGCACTCCACCCCCTTGGCCGCCGCCCCCCCTAGGAGATCCCATCTCCTAGGGCCGGCGCCCCCTTTGGGGACCCTATATATAGAGGGGGGGATGGAGGGCAGCCGCACGCATGCCCCTGGCGCCTCCCTCTCCCACTCCAACACCTCCTCCTCCTCCGCAGAGCTTGGCGAAGCCCTGCCGGAGTACTACCTCTCCATCACCACCACGCCGTCGTGCTGCTGCTGGAGCCATCTTCCTCAACCTCTCCCTCCTCCTTGCTGGATCAAGGCGTGGGAGACGTCATCCGCTCCATACGTGTGACGAACGCGGAGGTGCCGTCCGTTCGGCGCTAGGATCTCCGGTGATTTGGATCATGACGAGTACGACTCCCTCAACCCCGTTCTCTTGAACGATTCCGCTCACGATCTACAAAGGTATGTAGATGCATTCTGATACGTCTCCGTCGTATCTACTTTTCCAAACACTTTTTCCCTTGTTTTGGACTCCAACTTGTATGATTTGAATGGAACTAACCCGGACTGACGCTGTTTTCAGCAGAATTGCCATGGTGTTGTTTTATGTGCAGAAAACAAAAGTTCTCGGAATGACCTGAAACTCCATGGAATATCTTAGAATAAATAATAAAAAATCCTTGCCAAAGATGAAGACCAGGGGGCCCACACCCTATCCACGAGGGTGGGGGGCGCGCCCCTCCCCCCTGGGCGCGCCCCCCTACCTCGTGGGCCCCCTGGTGGCCCTCCGACGCCAACTCCAACTCCATATATTGGCTTCGAGGAGAAAAAAATCAGAGAGAAAGTTTCATCGTGTTTTACGATACGGAGCCGCCGACAAGCCCTAATCTCTCTCGGGAGGGCTGATCTGGAGTCCGTTTGGGGCTCCGGAGAGGGGGATTCGTCGCCGTCGTCATCATCAACCATCCCCCATCACCAATTTCATGATGCTCACCGCTGTGCGTGAGTAATTGCATCGTAGGCTTGCTGGACGGTGATGGGTTGGATGAGATTTATCATGTAATCGAGTTAGTTTTGTTAGGGTTTGATCCCTAGTATCCACTATGTTCTGAGATTGATGTTGCTATGACTTTGCTATGCTTAATGCTTGTCACTAGGGCCCGAGTGCCATGATTTCAGATCTGAACCTATTATGTTTTCATGAATATATGTGAGTTCTAGATCCTATCTTGCAAGTCTATAGTCACCTACTATGTGTTATGATCCGGCAACCCCGAAGTGACAATAATCGGGACCACTCCCGGTGATGACCATAGTTTGAGGAGTTCATGTATTCACTATGTGTTAGTGCTTTGTTCCGGTTCTCTATTAAAAGGAGGCCTGAATATCCCTTAGTTTCCAATAGGACCCCGCTGCCACGGGAGGGTAGGACAAAAGATGTCATGCAAGTTCTTTTCCATAAGCATGTATGACTATTTACGGAATACATGCCTACATTATATTGATGAACTGGAGCTAGTTCTGTGTCACGCTATGTTATGACTGTTACATGATGAACCACATCCGGCATAATTATCCATCATTGATCCGGTGCCTATGAGTTTTCCATATACTGGTTTACGCTTATTTACTTTTCCGCTGCTACTGTTACAATCACTACAAAAATACCAAAAACATTACTATTGCTGTCTTTACTTTGTTACCGTTATCACCACTATCATATTACTTTGCTACTAAAAACTTTGCTACAGATACTAAGTTTCCAGGTGTGGTTGAATTGACAACTCAGCTGTTAATACTTGAGAATATTCTTTGGCTCCCTTTGTGTCGAATCAACAAATTTGGGTTGAATACTCTACCCTCGAAAACTGTTCCGATTCCCTATACTTGTGGGTTATCAAGACCTTTTTCTGGCGCCGTTGCTGGGGAACATAGCTCTATTCTTTGAGTCACTTGGGATTTATATCTGCTGGACACTATGAAGAACTTGAAAGACGCTAAGACAAAAATTTATCCCTCAACTACGAGGGGAGGTAAGGAACTGCCATCTAGCTCTGCACTTGATTCACCTTTTGTTATGAGTAAGCTAGCGACACCTAAACCTACTACTGCTATGAATTCTGATATGTCGCATGTTATTGATGATGCTACTTCTGCTATGCATGATACTTATGATGAAACTACTTCTATGCTTGATACTACTGTGCCACTTGGTGAATTTCTAGATGAGCAAATTTCTTAGTCTAGAGAAAGAGAAATTAGTGAACCTGAACACGATGATGTTAGTGATGATGAACCTATGCCTGTTATTCCTGAGGGTTATGTTTTTAATAATGAATATTATGAAGCTATTCTTGCTTGTCCGGATAAACCTGAACGTAAGAGGTTACTAATTAAGTGGAGTAAGAAATCTTTTAGAGGTAGGACGAGACCCGACCCTGCTTTTGCTACTTCACCTATCTGTGTTCCTGATCAGGATTATTATGATATTACTGTTGATCCAGATATAATTACTTTGGTTGAATCTGATCCTTTTTATGGCTATGAATCTGAAACTGTTGTGGCACATCTTCGTAAGTTAGATGAAATAGCTGCCCTGTTTACTTATAATCTGAGACCGCGCCACTTTTATATACTCAAAATATTTCCGTTCTCATTAAAGGGTGATGCTAAGAAATGGTTTAATTCTCTTGATCCTGCCTGTGTGCAAAGTCCCCAGGATATGATTTATTACTTCTCTGCTAAATATTTCCCTGCTCATAAGAAACAAGCTGCTTTGAGGGAAATATACAATTTTGTGCAAATTGAAGAAGAGAGTCTCCCACAAGCTTGGGGGAGGCTTCTCAAAGTACTTAATGCTTTGCCTGATCATCCTCTTAAGAAACCTGAAATATTTGATATCTTTTATAATGGACTAACTGATGCTTCCAGAGATTACCTGGATAGTTGTGCTGGTTCTCTTTTCAGGGAAAGAACACCGGATGACGCTGAAATTTTATTGAATAATATGTTGGCAAATGAAAATAATTTGGCACCTCCTGAGCCACCTCCCGAGCCAACTCCTGAGCCAGCTCCTGAGCCAATTATTGAGCCTATTCCTAAACCAACTCCGAAGAAGAGAGGTGTTCTATTTCTCAGTCCTGAAGATATGCAAGAGGCAAAGAAATCTATGAAAGAAAAAAGGTATTAAAGCTGAAGATGTTAATAATTTACCTCCTATTTAAGAAATACATGGTCTTAATTTACCGCCTGTTGAAGAAGTATATGATCTCAATTACTTATTTACTGAAGAACCTCCCGATATCCCGACACAGGTAGTAAAGGTAAATTCTCTCTATAGATATGATAAAGTTGAAGTCCCACCTACTAAAATTGCTAGTCAGTTCTTGGATGAGTTTAATGACTTTATGTTTAAGCAAGATGACTTTAATTCTTATTTTGGTAGACAATTAAAGCAGAATACCTTTATGATTAAACGCTTGAGTGATTATATGGATAATATTAGAGGTGAACTTAAACTTGTTAGCAAACATGCTTCTATGGTTACCACTCAAGTAGAACAAGTACTTAAAGCTCAGAAAGAAATGCTTGATGAAATGAATAGTAAGAAAAATGATTATGCTGTTAGAGTGGCTACTAGAACTGGTAGAATGACTCGGGAACCTTTGTATCCTGAAGGCCACCCTAAGAGAATCGAGCAAGATTCTCAAAGAAATAATATTGATGCACCTAGTTCTTCTAAAAGGAAGAAAAAGAAAAATGATAGAACTATGCAAACTTCTAGTGAACCTATTGCTGAACCACCTGATAATCCAAATGATATCTCTATGTCTGATGCTGAAACACAATCTGGTAATGAACATGAACCTAGTGAAAATGTTAATGATGATGTTCATGATGATGCTCAACCTAGTAATGATAATGATGTAGAAGTTGAACCTGCTGTTGATCTTGATAACCCACAATCAAAGAATTAACGTTATGATAAAAGAGACTTCGTTGCTAGGAAACATGGTAAAGAAAGAGAACCATGGGTTTAGAAACCCATGCCTTTTCCTCCGAAACCATCAAAGAAAAAGGATGATGAGGATTTTGAGCGCTTTGCTGAAATGATTAGACCTATCTTTTTGCGTATGCGATTGACTGATGTGCTCAAAACAAATCCTTATGCTAAGTATATGAAGGATATCATTACTAATAAAAGAAAGATACCGGAGGCTGAAATTTCCACCATGCTTGCTAATTACACTTTTAAGGGTGGAATACCAAAGAAACTTTGAGATCCAGGAGTACCTACTATACCATGCTCCATTAAAAGAAATTATGTTAAAACTGCTTTATGTGATCTTGGAGCCGGTGTTAGTGTTATGCCTCTCTCTCTTTATATCATAGACTTGAATTGAATAAGTTGACACCTACTGAAATATCTTTGCAAATGGCTGATAAATCAACTGCTATACCTGTCGGTATTTGTGAGGATGTGCCTGTTGTGGTTGCAAACGTTACTATTTTAACGGACTTTGTTATTCTTGATATTCCCGAGGATGATAGTATGTCTATTATTCTTGGAAGACCTTTCCTTAATACTGCAGGGGCTGTTATTGATTGCAACAAAGGCAATGTCACTTTTCATGTTAATGGTAATGAGCATACGGTGCCCTTTCCGAGGAAACAACCTCAAGTTTATAGTATCAACTCTATTGGAAAAATTCCATTGATTATATTTGGAGGTTTTGAATTTCCTCTTCCTACTATCAAAAAGAAATATGATATACTTATTGTTGGGGATGTCCATATCCCCGTTGAGGTAACATAGTGTTATTCGAAATTTCTCCGGTTCCATGATTATCGGAATGAGTTTGTTAATAAGACTTGATCAACCTTGTTAGTGGATTCTTTTTGATGAGCATGAGATGGATGAAACTAGAAGCACAACCTTCTGTACCCTCTTTATATTTTCTGTTCTTTAGTAGAAATAAAGTAAAATAGTATTTTTCTGTCTGTTTCCTGACTTATCCATGCAATATAAAAATATCCCGAAAATAAAAGTCCTCAGAATGCCATGCCAATTTAATATGATTTTTTCGAGAATATTTAAGGATTTTTAGTGCAAAAATTACCGCGGGGGGAGCTGCCACCTGGTCACGAGGGTGGAGGGCGCGCCCCCCTGCCTCGTGGGCCCATGGTGGCCCTCCTCCACTTATTCCTGCACCCATCTTCTTCCTCTGTCTCGCACAAACCCGAAAAACCAACTCAAGCTCGTGTTCCAGCAACTTTTGCTGCGATTTTCGATCTCCTTGCTCAAAGCACCTCTCGCAAAACTGCTTGGGGAGATTGTTCCTTGGTATGTGACTCCTCCATTGGTCCAATTAGTTTTTTTTTCTAGTGCTTTATTCATTGCAAATTTGTGCTGCATAGGTGACCATGTTCTTGAGCTTGCATGTCAAATATATATGGTTCCAAGTAGTTCTAATGCTTGATATATGCTCTAGGCACTTGTATGAGTAGTTGCTATCAATCTTATTGAAGTTGGTTCACTTTGTTTGAAGTTACTAAAAATTTCAGATTGTTTCAGAAATAATGAAGAGACTTTTGAGGGGCTCGTCGAGCCGAAGTTCTAAGGAGAAACAAAAGGAAGAAGAACAGAAGCCCAAATTTAATCTGCCTCGTATCGCGGAGGTCCGGCCGTGTGAATGGCCTTCCGATGACTTCTTGAGAAGTGCCGGGATTTATGAAGATTTCTATCTATTGATTGAGAACGCCGGCCTCACCAACTTCCTCCGCGACCAACGTCATCAGTATCTCTTACTCACAAATACTTTTGTGCAGAACTTCTACTTTTTCCCTAAGAAATCACCTCCAACAGTAGAGTTCCATTTATATGATGTTGCTAGGGAGATGACATTAGCTGCATTTTGCGAGGTTTGCAAAATACCTTTCGAGGGTTCTTTAGATGAACTACACCGTAATGAAGTGGAAGCTTATATTGACACTATCACTGTGGGAGAAACCAGGAAGGTTTCTGATGCAAGAATTACTAGCATACATTTCCCTGTTTTACGCTACTTTGCCTTATTTGCTAGTCGTTGCTTGATTGGTCGCGGGAACTATGGGAACCTTAGTATTCCTGATATTATTATTTTGCTCCGTGGTATATACCGCAATAACTCTGTTAGTATGGGTGGAATTGTTGCTAGACGGTTGAGTATGAACCGTACTAAGGGCCCCATCTTTGGAGGTATTTATGCTTCACGCCTAGCTGAACATTTTGAAATACCTATTAGGCATGAGGAGAAAGAAGAAACAGCGCTGCCCCATGCTTATTTAGATTATAAGAGTATGGTAACGCATGATTTTCTTGTTAAGAATCACGAAGGGGCGCTTAAATATAAATTGTACTTTGATAAACATCACCCTGAGACTATTACTTTGCCTGCTCCCTCTTTGTTTAACTTGTCTGCAGGTACTTACATTGTTCCGTAGGCGGCTGTTCAAGCCTATCGGAATCCTGCACCAGCCTCGGAACCGGAGCCTCCACGAATGTCTGTTTATTCTTGGGATCCTGAGGCGGTTGCCAGCCAGTGGCAGTCAGAGTCCTCTTCATCACATTATGATCCCAACTATTCTTCATCGCAGTACGACCCCAGCTTCACCTACGGATATCAGCCAGGTTATCCCTGGCAATAGACCAACTTAGGCCAAAAGCCTAAGCTTGGGGGAGTACGTATTTCCCACCGACATTACATTCATGTTCACACACACTCATTGCTAGATGTCGGTGCTCATACTCTTTCACTGTAATATCCATTCTAGTTTATTTTCCTTTTTCCTGCTTTCTTCTTGTGTGTTTAATAAACCTTAAGAAAAACAAAAAAAATTAGTGTTAGTCTACTTTCCATGCTTGTAGTAGAATTAAAAAGAAAACCCAAAAATATTTCCCTTCCTTCTTTTGCTTGTTGGGAGCTTTCCCGTTTAAATAGTTTTTATTTTTCTTTTCCTTTCTTTGGGGGTCGAGAAGACTATATTGAAAATGCTAAGTGGCTCTTATATGCAAGATTGTTTATTTAACTTAGAGCCCATATTACTTGTCTTCTCTCTTGAGTTGAATGCTTGCAGATTCCAGCTTAGTCCAATGCACGTGCACTCTTATTATTATACACACCGTTCGGTCGTGCAAGTGAAAGGCAATAATGATGATATATGATGGACTCATTGGGATGAGAAAAGCTGGTATGAACTCGACCTCTCTTGTTTTTGTAAATATGATGATTCATCGTTCCTGATTCAGCTATTATGAAGTAAACATATTTGCAATGACATTTAGAGATTATAGTTGCTTGTGCCATGCTTGATTAGCTATGAGTTATAATGGTTAACCTTGCGTGCCAACATGCTATTGGGATGATTATGATGTGGTATGATAGGATGGTATCCTCCTTTAAATGAATTGAGTGACTCGTCTTGGCACATGTTCACGCATGTAGTTGAATCAAATCAACATAGCCTTCATGATATTTATGTTCATGGTGGATTATATCCTACTCATGCTTATATTCGGTGTGAATTAATTTTAATGCATGTTTACGGCTGTTGTCGCTCTCTCAGTTGGTCGTTCTATCAGTTTGGTTTGGCCTACTAGACTGATCTTTCTTGCAATGGGAGAAGTGCTTAGCTTTGGGTTCAATCTTGTGGTGTCCTTTCCCAGTGACAGTAGGGGCAGCAAGGAACGTATTGTATTGTTGGCATCGAGGATAACAAGATGGGGTTTATTTCATATTGCATGAGTTTATCCCTCTACATCATGTCATCTTGCTTAAGCGTTACTCTGTTCTCTTGAACTTAATACTCTAGATGCATGCTGGATAGCGGTCGGTGTGTGGAGTAATAGTAGTAGATGCAGGCAGGAGTCAGTCTGCTTGTCTCGGATGTGATGCCTATATACATGATCATACCTAGATATTCTCATAACTATGCTCAATTCTGTCAATTGCTCAACAGTAATTTGTTTACCCACCGTGAATACTTATGCTCTCGAGAGAAGCCACTAGTGAAACCTATGGCCCCCGGGTCTATCTTCCATCATATTAATCTTCCAATACTTAGTTATTTTTATTGCCTTTTACTTTACTTTGCATCTTTATCATAAAAATACCAAAAATATTATCTTATCATATCTATCAGATCTCACTCTCGTAAGTGACCGTGTAGGGATTGGCAACCCCTTATCGTGTTGGTTGCGATGATTTATTTGTTTGTGTAGGTGCGAGGGACTCGTGCGTGGCCTCCTACTGGATTGATACCTTGGTTCTCAAAAACTAAGGGAAATACTTACGCTACTTTGTTGCACTACCCTTTCCTCTTCAAGGGAAAACCAAGGCTAGTGCTGAAGAGGTAGCAAGAAGAATTTCTGGCGCCGTTGCCGGGGAGGTCTACGCAAAAGTCAACATACCAAGTACCAATCACAACCCTTATCTCACGCATTACATTATTTGCCATTTGTCTCTCGTTTTCCTCTCCCCCACTTCACCCTTGTCGTTTTATTCGCCCTCTCTCTCTCTCTATCCTCCCTCTCTTTCTCTATTTGCCTCTTTTTGCCCATTTCTTGTTTGCTTGTGTGTTGGATTGCTTGCTTGTCACGATGCCTCAACATAACACTAAATTGTGTGACTTTACCAATACCAACAACAATGATTTTATTAGCACTCCGATTGCTTCTCTTACCGATGCTGAATCTTGTGAAATTAATGATGCCTTGCTGAATCTTGTCATGAAAGATCCGCTTTCCGGCCTTCCTAGTGAAGATGCCGCTACCCATCTAAATAGATCCATTTATTCTCAATTGCTTGCCGATCATCAGGCAAGTCAACCAAAGTCCATACTTTGTTCTCATACATGGATCCCATCTCAGATTTCATGGCTTCAAGCCACTTTGCGGAATCTGGGCTCACCATTGCTTCTTCATAGTTCGTAGGTTCATCATGATCTAGCATCATAACTTCCAGAACGGGATTACCGTACCACTCTGGCGCGGATCTTATTCTGGTTGATCTACGAGGTTCAGTAGTATCTTGTTCTGAAGTTTCATGATCATTATCATTGACTTCCTCACTAACTGGTGTAGGTGTCACAGAAACGGTTTTCTGTGATGTACTATTTTCCAATAAGGGAGCAGGTACAGTTACCTCGTCAAGTTCTACTTTCCTCTCACTCACTTCTTTCGAGAGAAACTCCTTCTCCAGAAAGTTTCCGAATTTAGCAACAAAAGTCTTGCCTTTGGATCTGTGATAGAAGGTGTATCCAATAGTTTCCTTTGGATATCCTATGAAGACACATTTCTCCGATTTGGGTTCGAGCTTATCAGGTTGAAGCTTTTTCACATAAGCATCGCAGCCCCAAACTTTCAGAAACGACAACTTTGGTTTCTTGCCAAACCACAATTCATAAGGCGTCGTCTCAACGGATTTTGATGGTGACCTATTTAACGTGAATGCGGTCGTCTCTAGAGCGTATCCCCAAAACGATAGCGGTAAATCAGTAAGAGACATCATAGATCGCACCATATCCAGTAAAGTACGATTACGACGTTCGGACACACCATTACGCTGAGGTGTTCCAGGTGGCGTGAGTTGCGAAACTATTCCACAATTTTTCAAATGTACACCAAACTCGTAACTCAAATATTCTCCTCCACGATCAGATCGTAGAAACTTTATTTTCTTGTTACGATGATTTTCAACTTCACTCTGAAATTCTTTGAACTTTTCAAATGTTTCAGACTTATGTTTAATTAAGTAGATATACCCATATCTGCTTAAATCATCTGTGAAGGTGAGAAAATAACGATATCCGCCACGAGCCTCAATATTCATTGGACCACATACATCTGTATGTATGATTTCCAACTAATCTGTTGCTCTCTCCATAGTACGGGAGAACGGTGTTTTGGTCATCTTGCCCATGAGGCACGGTTCGCAAGTACCAAGTGATTCATAATCAAGTGGTTCCAAAAGTCCATCAGAATGGAGTTTCTTCATGCGCTTTACACCAATATGACCTAAACGGCAGTGCCACAAATAAGTTGCACTATCATTATCAACTCTGCATCTTTTGGCTTCAACATTATGAATATGTGTGTTACTACTATCGAGATCCAACAAGAATAGACCACTCTTCAAGGGTGCATGACCATAAAAGATATTACTCATATAAATAGAACAACCATTATTCTCCAATTTAAATGAATAACCGTAGCATAAATTCAAAATTTTCCTACGTGTCACCAAGATCTATCTATGGAGTCATCTAGCAACGAGGGAGGAGTGGATCTACATACCCTTGTAGATCGCGCGCGGAAGCGTTCAAGAGAACGGGGTTGATGGAGTCGTACTCGTCGTGATCCAAATCACCGATGATCCTAGCGCCGAATGGACGACACCTCCGCGTTCAACACACGTACGGAGCAGCGACGTCTCCTCCTTCTTGATCCAGCAAGGGGGGAGGAGAGGTTGATGGAGATCCAACAGCACGACGGCGTGGTGGTGGAAGTAGCGGGATTCCAACAGGGCTTCGCCAAGCGCTGTGGGAGGAGGGAGATGTGTCATGGGAGGGAGAGGGAAGCGCCAGGGCTTAGGTTGGGCTGCCCTCCCTTCCCCCCACTATATATAGGGCCAAGGGAGAGGGGGGAGGCGCAGCCTTGGCCCTTCCTCCAAGGAAGGGTGCGGCCAGGGAGGAGTCCCTCCTCCCCAAGGCACCTCGGAGGTGCCTTCCCCCTTTAGGCCTCTTCCTCTCCCTTGATTCTTGGCGCATGGGCCTCTTGGGGCTGGTGCCCTTGGCCCATATAGGCCAAGGCGCACCCCCTACATCCCATGTGGCCCCCTGGGCCAGGTGGCCCCACCCGGTGGACCCCCGGGACCCTTCCGGTGGTCCCGGTACAATACCGGTGACCCCGAAACTTGTCCCGATGGCCGAAACAGCACTTCCTATATATAATTCTTTACCTCCGGACCATTCCGGAACTCCTCGTGACGTCTAGGATCTCATTTGGGACTCCGAACAACTTTCGGGTTACCGCATACTAATATCTCTATAACCCTAGCATCACCGAACCTTAAGTGTGTAGACCCTACGGGTTCGGGAGACATGCAGACATGACCGAGATGACTCTCCGGTCAATAACCAACAGCTGGATCTAGATACCCATGTTGGCTCCCACATGTTCCACGATGATCTCATCGGATGAACCACGATGTCAAGGACTTAATCAATCCCGTATACAATTCCCTTTGTCTATCGGTATTGTACTTGCCCGAGATTCGATCGTCGGTATCCCGATACCTTGTTCAATCCCGTTACTGGCAAGTCTCTTTACTCGTTTCGTAACACATCATCCCGTGATCAACTCCTTGATCACATTGTGCACATTATGATGATGTCCTACCGAGTGGGCCCAGAGATACCTCTCCGTTTACACGGAGTGACAAATCCCAGTCTTGATTCGTGCCAACCCAACAGACACTTTCGGAGATACCTGTAGTGTACCTTTATAGCCACCCAGTTACGTTGTGACGTTTGGCACACCCAAAGCACTCCTACGGTATCTGGGAGTTGCACAATCTCATGGTCTAAGGAAATGATACTTGACATTAGAAAAGCTTTAGCATACGAACTACATGATCTTGTGCTAGGCTTAGGATTGGGTCTTTGTCCATCACATCATTCTCCTAATGATGTGATCCCGTTATCAATGACATCCAATGTCCATGGTCAGGAAACCGTAACCATCTATTGATCAACGAGCTAGTCAACTAGAGGCTTACTAGGGACATGGTGTTGTCTATGTATCCACACATGTATCTGAGTTTCCTATCAATACAATTCTAGCATGGATAATAAACGATTATCATGAACAAGGAAATATAATAATAACTAATTTATTATTGCCTCTAGGGCATATTTCCAACACCGGCAACCCCGAAGTGACAATAATCGGGACCACTCCCGGTGATGACCGTAGTTTGAGGAATTCATGTATTCACTATGTGTTAATGCTTTAGTCCGGTACTCTATTAAAAGGAGGCCTTAATATCCCTTAGTTTCCGCTAGGACCCCGCTGCCACTGGAGGGTAGGACAAAAGATGTCATGCAAGTTCTTTTCCATAAGCACGTATGACTATATTCGGAATACATGCCTACATTACATTGATGAATTGGAGCTAGTTCTGTGTCACCCTAGGTTATGACTGTTACATGATGAACCGCATCCGGCATAATTCTCTATCACCGATCCATTGCCTACGAGCTTTCCATATATTGTTCTTTGCTTATTTACTTTTCCATTGCTATTGCTATTATCACTACAAAATACCAAAAACATTACTTTTGCTATCATTACCTTTTGCTACCGTTACCACTACTATCATATTACTTTGCTACTAAATACTTTGCTGCTGATATTAAGTTTCCAAGTGTGGTTGAATTGACAACTCAGCTGCTAATACTTGAGAATATTGTTTGGCTCCCCTTGTGTCGAATCAATAAATTGGGTTGAATAATCTACCCTCGAAAACTGTTGCGATCCCCTATACTTGTGGGTTATCAAGACTATTTTCTAGCGCCGTTGCCGGGGAGCATATCTTTATTCTTTGAGTCACTTGGGATTTATATCTGCTTATCATTATGAAGAACTTGAGAGATCCAAAAACCAAGATATATCCCTCAACTACGAGGGGAGGTAAGGAACTGCCATCTAGCTCTGCACTTGATTCCCCTTCTGTTTTGAGTAAGCTTGCGACACCTAAACCTGCTTCTGCTATTCATTCTGATATGTCGCACATTATTGATGATGCCACTTCTGCTATGCATGATACTTATGATGAAACTACTTCTATGCTTGATACTATTGTGCCACTTGGTGAATTTCTTGATGAACAACTTGCTAGGGTTAGAGAGAATGAAATTATTGAAACCGATAATATTGATGAAAGTGATGATAAAGACTCTCCCCCTAATGAATATGAATCGCCTATTATTCCCGAGGGTTATGTTTTTGAAAAGGAAGCTGCTTTAGCTATTCTAGCTTGCAAAGATAGATACAACCTCAAGAGGTTATTAGCTAAATGGAAGCAGCAATCTCTTAATGCAAGAATGAAACCTGACCCTGCTTTTGCTACTTCACCTATCTGTGTTACTGATGAGGATTATGAATTCTCTGTTGATCCTGATATAATTACTTTGGTTGAATCTGATCCTTTTCATGGCTATGAATCTAAAACTGTTGTGGCACATCTTACTAAATTAAATAATATAGCCACCCTTTTCACTAATGATGAGAAATCTTGCTACTTTTATATCCTTAAAATATTTTCGTTCTCATTAAAGGGTGATGCTAAGATATGGTTTAATTCTCTTGATCCTGGTTGTGTGCGTAGTCCCCAGGATATGATTTATTACTTCTCTGCTAAATATTTCCCTGCTCATAAGAAACAAGCTGCCTTAAGGGATATATATAATTTTGTGCAAATTGAAGAAGAGAGTCTCCCACAAGCTTGGGGGAGGCTTCTCAAGTTACTTAATGCTTTGCCTGATCATCCTCTTAAGAAAAATGAAATACTTGATTTCTTTTATAATGGACTAACCAATTCTTCCAGAGATTACCTGGATAGTTGTGCTTAGGGATGGCAATGGGTACCCATTACCCGTGTACCCAGCGGGTAAAAATCCTATTATGGCAAGGGTATGGGTTAAAAAAATACCCATGGGTACATAAATAGGAAATTTGAAACACATCGGGTATAGTGGGTATGTGTATGGTTTAGTATAACCCATACCCATGTACCATCTATCCGCATATAATTTTATAAATTGGTCTTAAGTATTATTTATCCACATATTAAACATTTTCTTACATAAATCCCGCAGCTAGCCCATGACGAAGCTAGAATCCCATGTCCAGAATCCCATACATGATACGTATCTAGGTGATTAATGTCTAGAATTGCCTCATTCCTTATATGGCTATATATATCAATGTTAATTGACATCCAAAATTACCACAAATAAGTGTTGTTGCTCATGAGATGTGCTGCTGTTTACGAGTATGTGTTGTTGTCAAGATGTGTTTCTCTACTATCTACTAGTAGAATGCCCTTGCGTTGCCACGGGCTAACAAAATATATACACAACAAAAATATGCTACTAAAAATGTATATACAAAGAGAAATGTCATGTGATATGGGAGTGATAGACAATTGACATGTGATGATATTTCATTCTTGTGATGGGGTAGATAAATGCATCTCCTCGTCACCTTTCTCTTCCCCTCCCTATCTCACAATCTTTTCTTCTTCGTGTGTTTCTCATGTGGGCAAGCATAATCATTGATATGAATAGTCATGAAAATATCATATCACCACAACAACAATCTATCATCTGCTCCAAAAATTGACACCTATATGCTTACTATACATACCAGAAAAAACAACTACAGTGTTGTAGTCAAGACAAAATTTTGAAAGCACATTCTCTCAAATCAATATTAATCTTTCGTTCGAGCTTCTATAGCCCCTCCGCTGCACAGACCTGGCCGTCTCCACTCACTCGCCTCATAGGCAGCAGTTGCTCCACGTGTTAATCCACTCATTTCCGTCTCCACTCACACCCCTCATAGGAATACCGAACCATAAAAATATTTTCAGAGTATTAGGATTGTTTCATGAATTATGTTCACTTCTATCAACACCTCAAGACACAAAACTTTTGTGTTTGGTAAGAAAATTCAGCAGTTATGAAGGTAAAATGAAATCATCAATATAATTCCCACCTAAACTACTGCATGGAACAATAATACAGAGCGTTCAATACTGACTTGCACATACTTCGCAATTAGCAAAAGGTTTCATCCAGTATGTAGATGCGGTGAACATGAGCACGTACTTGGACAGAGCATACCGGATGGGGGCGAGGCTCCAGTCCAACACTTCCCTAGCCCTCCGATTTTATTGTAGTACTTTGTATGTCATAGGTGCCTTTTATTCACATGTGTAGTACTATTTTTCGTTGACATGGATGATACCTTAAATAAAACTTCCTAGACTATTACATCAAATACAAGCTCCTTTCGTTCATATTTGTGGAGCACTTCTCAAAAAATACCAAAATCTGAAAGTAACTAAATCATTGCACATTAACTGAGACCTCAGGTATGGGAGTGTTTCTGTCCACACACACACACAGAGAGAGAGAGAGAGAGATATATAGATAGATAGATAGATAGATAGATAGATAGAGAGAGAGAGAGAGAGATTGCCTTGAGGCAAGCAAATAATAAATTATAAATTTGACAAGCATGTCGGTTCATATTTAAACAGGGTAATAAATAAACCAAGATGTGAGACTATTCTATGGTGTACCTAATCATTTTTTAACTTTGTGATTCAGTTGTATATATGTAACTATAGAAAAATATTGGCATCCACAAGAGATTAAAAAAAGCACCATGTCATACCTACACGTATTTGATTGGTTCCATGTGTTGGGGAACGTTGCAGAAAATAAAAAAATTTCTACGGTTTCACCAAGATCTATCTATGAGTTCATCTAGCAACGAGTGATCGGAGTGCATCTACATACCTTTGTAGATCGCGAGCGGAAGCGTTCAAGAGAACGGGGTTGAGGGAGTCGTACTCGTCGTGATCCAAATCACCGGAGATCCTAGCGCTGAACGGACGACACCTCCGCGTTCAACACATGTACGGAGCAGATTACGTCTCCCGCGCCTTGATCCAGCAAGGAGGAGGGAGAGGTTGAGGAAGATGGCTCCAGCAGCAGCACGACGACGTGGTGGTGATGGAGAGGCAGTACTCCGGCAGGGCTTCGCCAAGATCTGCGGAGGAGGAGGATGTGTTGGAGTGGGAGAGGGAGGCGCCAGGGGCATGCGTGCGGCTGCCCTCCCTCCCCCCTCTATATATAGGGTCCCCAAGGGGGGGCGCCGGCCCTAGGAGATGGGATCTCCTAGGGGGCGGCGGCCAAGGGGGTGGAGTGCCCCCCAAGGCAAGTGGAGGCGCCCCCTCCCCTAGGGTTCCCAACCCTAGGCGCAGGGGGGGCAAGGGGGGGCGCACCAGCCCACTAGGGGCTGTTTCCCCTCCCACTTCAGCCCATGGGGCCCTCCGGCATAGGTGGCCCCACCCGGTGGACCCCGGGACCCTTTCGGTGGTCCCGGTACAATACCGGTGACCCCCGAAACTTTCCCGATGGCCGAAACTCGATTTCCCATATATAATTCTTTTCCTCCGGACCATTCCGGAACTCCTCGTGACGTCCGAGATCTCATCCGGGACTCCGAACAACTTTCGGGTTACTGCATACTCATATCTCTACAACCCTAGCGTCACCGAACCTTAAGTGTGTAGACCCTACGGGTTCGGGAGACATGTAGACATGACCGAGACGGCTCTCCGGCCAATAACCAACAGCGGGATCTGGATACCCATGTTGGCTCCCACATGCTCCTCGATGATCTCATCGGATGAACCACGATGTCAAGGATTCAAGCAACCCCGTATACAATTCCCTTTGTCAATCGGTATGTTACTTGCTCGAGATTCGATCGTCGGTATCCCAATACCTCATTCAATCTCGTTACCGGCAAGTCACTTTACTCGTACCGTAATGCATGATCCCGTGACCAAACACTTGGTCACCTTGAGCTCATTATGATGATGCATTACCGAGTGGGCCCAGAGATACCTCTCCGTCATACGGAGTGACAAATCCCAGTCTCGATCCGTGTCAACCCAACAGACAGTTTCGGAGATACCCGTAGTATACCTTTATAGTCACCCAGTTACGTTGTGACGTTTGGTACACCCAAAGCACTCCTACGGTATCCGGGAGTTACACGATCTCATGGTCTAAGGAAAAGATACTTGACATTGGAAAAGCTCTAGCAAACGAACTATACGATCTTGTGCTATGCTTAGGATTGGGTCTTGTCCATCACATCATTCTCCTAATTATGTGATCTCGTTATCAATGACATCCAATGTCCATAGTCAGGAAACCATGACTATCTGTTGATCAACGAGCTAGTCAACTAGAGGCTTACTAGGGACATGTTGGTGTCTATGTATTCACACATGTATTACGATTTCCGGATAACACAATTATAGCATGAATAAAAGACAATTATCAAGAACAAGGAAATATAATAATAATCCTTTTATTATTGCCTCTAGGGCATATTTCCAACAGTCTCCCACTTGCACTAGAGTCAATAATCTAGTTACATTGTGATGAATCCAACACCCATAGAGTTCTGGTGTTGATCATGTTTTGCTCGCGGAAGAGGTTTAGTCAATGGATCTGCGACATTCAGATCCGTATGCACTTTGCAAATTTCTATGTCTCCATCTTGAACATTTTCACGAATGGAGTTGAAGCGACGCTTGATGTGCCTGGTCTTCTTGTGAAACCTGGGCTCCTTGGCAAGTACAATAGCTCCAGTGTTGTCACAGAAGAGTTTGATCGGCCCTGACGCATTGGGTATGACTCCTAGGTCGGTGATGAACTCCTTCTCCCAAATTGCTTCATGCGCTGCCTCCGAGGCTGCCATGTACTCCGCTTCACATGTAGATCCCTCCACGACGCTCTGCTTGCAGCTACACTAGCTTACTGCTCCACCATTCAACATATACACGTATCCGTTTTGTGACTTAGAGTCATCCAGATCTGTGTCGAAGCTAGTGTCGACGTAACCCTTTACGACAAGCTCTTCGTCACCTCCATAAACGAGAAACATGTCCTTAGTCCTTTTCAGGTACTTCAGGATATTCTTGACCGCTGTCCAGTGTTCCTTGCCGGGATTACTTTGGTACCTTCCTACCAAACTTACGGCAAGGTTTACATCAGGTCTGGTACACAACATGGCATACATAATAGACCCTATGGCTGAGGCATAGGGGATGACACTCATCTCTTCTATATCTTCTGCCATGGTCGGACATTGAGCTGAGCTCAATTTCACACCTTGCAACACAGGCAAGAACCCCTTCTTAGACTGATCCATATTGAACTTCTTCAATATCTTATCAAGGTATGTGCTTTGTGAAAGACCTATGAGGCCTCTTGATCTATCTCTATAGATCTTGATGCCTAATATATAAGCAGCTTCTCCAAGGTCCTTCATTGAAAAACTCTTATTCAAGTAGGCCTTAATGCTGTCCAAAAGTTCTATATCATTTCCCATCAAAAGTATGTCATCTACATATAATATGAGAAATGCTATAGAGCTCCCACTCACTTTCTTGTAAACGCAGACTTCTCAATAAGTCTGCATAAACCCAAACGCTTTGATCATCTCATCAAAGCGAATGTTCCAACTCCGAGATGCTTGCACCAGCCCATAAATGGATCGCTGGAGCTTGCATACCTTGTTAGCATTCTTAGGGCCGACAAAACCTTCCGGCTGCATCATATACAGTTCTTCCTTAAGATAACCGTTAAGGAATGCCGTTTTGACGTCCATTTGCCATATCTCATAATCATAGTATGCGGCAATTGCTAACATGATTCGGACGGACTTCAGCTTCGCTAGGGGAGAGAAAGTCTCATCGTAGTCAACCCCTTGAACTTGCCGATAACCCTTAGCGACAAGTCGAGCTTTATAGATGGTAACATTACCATCCGCGTCCGTCTTCTTCTTAAAGATCCATTTGTTTTCTATCGCTCGCCGATCATCGGGCAAGTCTGTCAAAGTCCATACTTTGTTTTCATACATGGATCCTATCTCGGATTGCATGGCTTCAAGCCATTTGTTGGAATCTGGGCCCGCCATTGCTTCTTCATAGTTCGAAGGTTCACCGTTGTCTAACAACATGATTTCCAGGACAGGGTTGCCATACCACTCTGGTGTGGAACGTGTCCTTGTGGACCTACGAAGTTCAGTAGAAACTTGATTCAAAGTACCTTGATCATCATCATTAATTTCCTCTCCAGTGGACGTAGGCACCACAGGAACATTTTCCTGAGCTGCACTCCTTTCCTGTTCAAGAGGCAGTACTTCATCGAGTTCTACTTTCCTCCCACTTACTCCTTTCGAGAGAAACTCTTTTTCTAGAAATGATCCGTTCTTGGCAACAAAGATCTTGCCTTCGGATCTAAGGTAGAAGGTATACCCAATGGTTTCCTTAGGGTATCCTATGAAGACGCATTTTTCCGACTTGGGTTTGAGCTTTTCAGGTTGAAGTTTCTTGACATAAGCATCGCATCCCCAAACTTTTAGAAACGACAACTTAGGTTTCTTCCCAAACCATAATTCATACGGTGTCGTCTCAACGGATTTAGACGGTGCCCTATTTAAAGTGAATGTAGCTGTCTCTAGAGCGTATCCCCAAAATGATAGCGGTAAATCAGTAAGAGACATCATAGATCGCACCATATCCAATAGAGTGCGATTACGATGTTCGGACACACCGTTACGTTGAGGTGTTCCAGGCGGTGTGAGTTGTGAAACGATTCCACATTTCCTTAAGTGTGTGCCAAATTCGTGACTTAAATATTCTCCTCCATGATCTGATCGTAAGAACTTTATTTTTCAGTCACGTTGATTCTCTACCTCATTCTGAAATTCCTTGAACTTTTCAAAGGTCTCAGACTTGTGTTTCATCAAGTAGACATACCCATATCTACTCAAGTCATCAGCGAGAGTGAGAACATAACTATATCCTCCGTGAGCCTCAACGCTCATTGGACCGCACACATCAGTATGTATGATTTCCAATAAGCTGGTTGCTCGCTCCATTGTTCAGGAGAACGGAGTCTTGGTCATTTTGCCCATGAGGCATGGTTCGCATGTGTCAAATGATTCATAATCGAGAGACTCTAAAAGTCCATCAGCATGGGGCTTCTTCATGCGCTTTACACCAATCTGACCAAGGCGGCAGTGCCACAAGTATGTGGGACTATCGTTATCAACTTTACATCTTTTGGTATTCACACTATGAATATGTGTAACATCACGTTCGAGATTCATTAAGAATAAACCATTGACCATCGGAGCATGACCATAAAACATATCTCTCATATAAATAGAACAACCATTATTCTCGGATTTAAATGAGTAGCCATCTCGTATTAAACGAGATCCGGATACAATGTCCATGCTCAAACTTGGCACTAAATAACAATTATTGAGGTTTAAAACTAATCCCATAGGTAAATGTAGAGGTAGCGTTCCGACGGCGATCACATCGACCTTGGAACCATTCCCGACGCGCATCGTCACCTCGTCCTTCGCCAGTCTCCGCTTATTCCGCAGCTCCTGCCTTGAGTTACAAATATGAGCAACGGCACCGGTATCAAATAACCAGGAGCTACTACGAGCACTAGTAAGGTACACATCAATTACATGTATATCACATATACCTTTAGTGTTGTCGGCCTTCTTGTCCGCTAAGTATTTGGGGCAGTTCCGCTTCCAGTGACCCTTCCCTTTGCAATAAAAGCACTCAGTCTCAGGCTTGGGTCCATTCTTTGACTTCTTCCCGGCAACTGGCTTACCGGGCGTGGCAACATCCTTGCCGTCCTTCTTGAAGTTCTTCTTACCCTTGCCTTTCTTGAACTTGGTGGTTTTATTGACCATCAACACTTGATGTTCCTTTTTGATTTCTACCTCCGCTGATTTCAGCATTGAAAATACTTCAGGAATGGTCTTTTCCATCCCCTGCATATTGTAGTTCATCACAAAGCTCTTGTAGCTAGGTGGGAGCGACTGAAGGATTCTGTCAATGACCGCCTCGTCTGGGAGGTTAATGTCCAGCTGGGACAAGCGGTTGTGCAACCCAGACATCTTGAGTATGTGCTCACTGACAGAACTATTTTCCTCCATCTTACTGCTGTAGAACTTGTCAGAGACATCATATCTCTCGACCCGGGCATGAGCTTGGAAAACCATTTTCATCTCTTCGAACATCTCATATGCTCCGTGTTGCTCCAAACGCTTTTGGAGCCCCAGTTCTAAGCTGTAAAGCATGCCGCACTGAAGGAGGGAGTAATCATCAGCACGCTACTGCCAAGCGTTCATAACGTCTTGGTTCTCTGGGATGGGTGCTTCACCTAGCGGTGCTTCTAGGACATATTGTTTCCTGGCAGCTATGAGGATGATCCTCAGGTTCCGGACCCAGTCCGTATAGTTGCTACCATCATCTTTCAGCTTGGTTTTCTCTAGGAACGCGTTGAAGTTCATGTTGACATGAGCGTTGGCCATTTGATCTACAAGACATTTATGCAAAGATTTTTAAACTAAGTTCATGATAATTAAGTTCATCTAATCAAATTATTTAATGAACTCCCACTCAGATTAGACATCCCTCTAGTCATCTAAGTGAAACATGATCCGACTCGACCAGGCCGTGTCCGGTCATCATGTGAGACAGACTAGTCATCATCGGCGAACATCTCCATGTTGATCGTATCTTTCATACGACTCATGTTCGACCTTTCGGTCTCTTGTGTTCCGAGGCCATGTTTGTACATGCTAGGCTCGTCAAGTTAACCTAAGTGTTTGCATGTGTAAATCTGTCTTACACCCGTTGTATGTGAACGTTGGAATCTATCACCCCCGATCATCACGTGGTGCTTCGAAACAACAAACTGTCAGAATGGCGCACAGTTAGGGGAAACACTTTCTTGAAATTATTTTGAGGGATCATCTTATTTACTACCGTCGTTCTAAGTAAACAAGATGCAAAAACATGATAAACATCACATGCAATCAAATAATAGTGACATGATATGGCCAATATCATATAGCTCCTTGATCTCCATCTTGGGGCTCCATGATCATCTTGTTACCAGCATGACACCATGATCTCCATCATCGTGTCTCCATGAAGTTGTTCGCCAACTATTACTTCTACTACTATGGCTAACACGTTTAGCAATAAAGTAAAGTAATTTACATGGCATTTCTCAATGACACGCAGGTCATACAAAAAATAAAGACAACTCCTATGGCTCATGCCGGTTGTCATACTCATCGACATGCAAGTCGTGATTCCTATTACAAGAACATGATCTCATACATCACATATATATCATTCATCATTCATCACAACTTTGGCCATATCACATCACAAAACACTTGCTGCAAAAACAAGTTAGACGTCCTTTAAATGTTGTTACAAGTTTTACGTGGCTGCAATAGGGTTCTAGCAAGGATGTTTTCTTACCTACGTAAAAGCCACAACGTGATTTGTCAACTTCTATTTACCCTTCATAAGGACCCTTTTTGTCGAATCCACTCCAACTAAAGTGGGAGAGACAGACACCCGCTAGCCACCTTATGCAACTAGTGCATGTCAGTCGGTGGAACCTGTCTCACATAAGCGTACGTGTAAAGTCGGTCCGGGCCGCTTCATCCCACAATACCGCTGAAGCAAAATAAGACTAGTAGCGGCAAGAAAGTTAACAACATCTACGCCCACAACAAATTGTGTTCTACTCGTGCCAAGAGAACTACGCATAAACCTGGCTCATGATGCCACTGTTGGGGAACGTTGCAGAAAATAAAAAAAATTCTACGGTTTCACCAAGATCTATCTATGAGTTCATCTAGCAACGAGTGATCGGAGTGTGATAACCCACAAGTATAAGGGATCGCAACAGTTTTCGAGGGTAGAGTATTCAACCCAAATTTGCTGATTCGACACAAGGGGAGCCAAAGAATATTCTCAAGTATTAACAACTGATTTTTCAATTCAACCACACCTGGAAACTTAGTATCTGCAGCAAAGTGTTTAGTAGCAAAGTAATATGATAGTGGTGATAACGGTCACAAAGTAAAGACAGTAAAAGTAATGTTTTTGGTATTTTTGTAGTGATTGTAACAGTAGCAACGGAAAAGTAAATAAGCGTAAACCAGTATATGGAAAACTCGTAGGCATCGGATCAATGATGGATAATTATGCCGGATGTGGTTCATCATGTATCAGTCATAACATAGGGTGACACAGAACTAGCTCCAGTTCATCAATATAATGTAGGCATGTATTCCGTAAATAGTCATACGTGCTTATGGAAAAGAACTTGCATGACATCTTTTGTCCTACCCTCCCGTGGCAGCGGGGTCCTATTGGAAACTAAGGGATATTAAGGCCTCCTTTTAATAGAGAACCGGAACAAAGCATTAACACATAGTGAATACATGAACTCCTCAAACTATGGTCATCACCGGGAGTGGTCCCGATTATTGTCACTTCGGGGTTGCCGGATCATAACACATAGTAGGTGACTATAGACTTGCAAGATAGGATCTAGAACTCACATATATTCATGAAAACATAATAGGTTCAGATCTGAAATCATGGCACTCAGGCCCTAGTGACAAGCATTAAGCATAGCAAAGTCATAGCAACATCAATCTCAGAACATAGTGGATACTAAGGATCAAACCCTAACAAAACTAACTCGATTACATGATAAATCTCATCCAACCCATCACCGTCCAGCAAGCCTACGATGCAATTACTCACGCACGGCGGTGAGCATCATGAAATTGGGGATGGAGGATGCTTGATGATGACGACGGCGATGAATCCCCCTCTCCGGAGCCCCGAACGGACTCCAGATCAGCCCTCCCGAGAGAGATTAGGGCTTGGCGGCGGCTCCGTATCGTAAAACGCGATGAAACTTTCTCTCTGATTTTTTTCTCCTCGAAAGCCAATATATGGAGTTGGAGTTGGCGTCGGAGGGCCACCAGGGGGCCCACAAGGTAGGGGGGCGCGCCCCCCACCCTCGTGGATAGGGTGTGGGCCCCTGGTCTTCATCTTTGGCGAGGATTTTTTATTATTTATTCTAAGATATTCCATGGAGTTTCAGGTCATTCCGAGAACTTTTGTTTTCTGCACATAAAACAACACCATGGCAATTCTGCTGAAAACTGCGTCAGTCCGGGTTAGTTCCATTCAAATCATAGAAGTTAGAGTCCAAAACAAGGGCAAAAGTGTTTGGAAAAGTAGATACGACGGAGACGTATCACCTCCCCCAAGCTTAAACCCTTGCTTGTCCTCAAGCAATTCAGTTGACAAACTGAAAGAGAAAAAGAAAAACTTTTACAAACTCTGTTTGCTCTTATTGTTGTAAACATGAAAAGCCAGCATTCAAGTTTCAGCAATTATTATGAACTAACCATACTCACAATAACACGTAGGTCTCACAATTACTCATATCAATAGCATAATCAGCTAGCGAGCCATAATAATAAAACTCGGATGACAACACTTTCTCAAAATAATCATAACATGATATAACAAAATGGTATCTCGCTAGCCCTTTCTGAGACCGCAAAGCATAAATGCAGAGCACCTTTAAAGATCAAGGACTGACTAAACATTGTAATTCATGGTAAAAGAGATCCAGTCAAGTCATGCCCAATATAAACCAATCATAATGAATGCAAACGACAGTGTGCTCTCCAGCGGGTGCTTTTTAATAAGAAGGGTGATGACTCAACATAAAAGTAAATAGATAGGCCCTTCGCAGAGGGAAGAAGGGATTTGTAGAGGTGCCAGAGCTCGATTTTTGAAATAGAGATAAATAATATTTTGAGTGGCATACTTTCACTGTCAATGCAAGAACTATGAGATGGTTGTATCTTCCATACTACATGCATTATAGGCAGTTCCCAAACAGAATGGTAAAGGTTTATACTCCCCCTCCTCCACAAGCATCAATCCATGGCTTTCTCAAAACAACGAGTGCCTCCAACATTCAACGGGTCCCAGGGGGAGTTTTGTTTAATTATTTTGATTTGCTTTGATCTTTTTGGATCATGGGACTGGGCATCCCGGTTATCGGCCCTTTCTCTTGAATGAGGAGTGGAGTCCACTCCTCTTGAGAATAACCCACCTAGCATGGAAGATATAGGCAGCCATAGTTGCACATGAGCTGCTCGAGCATACAAAACAGAATTTCATTTGACGGTTTGGAGTTTGGCACATACAAATTTACTTGGAACGGCAGGTAGACACCGCATATAGGAAGGTATAGTGGACTCATATGGAACAACTTTGGGGTTTAAGGAGTTTGGATGCTAAAGCAGTATTCCCGCTTAGTACAGGTGAAGGCTACCAAAAGACTGGGAAGCAACCAACTGAGAGAGCGACAATAGCCGTAAACATGCATTAAAATTAATTCACACCGAATATAAGCATGAGTAGGATATAATCCACCATGAACATAAATATCATGAAGGCTATGTTGATTTGATTCAACTACATGCGTGAACATGTGCCAAGTCGAGTCACTCAATTCATTTAAAGGAGGATACCATCCTATCATACCACATCATAATCATCTCAATAGCATGTTGGCACGCAAGGTTAACCATTATAACTCATAGCTAATCAAGCATGGCACAAGCAACTATAATCTCTAAATGTCATTGCAAATACGTTTACTTCATAATAGCTGAATCAGGAACGATGAATCATCATATTTACAAAAACAAGAGAGGTCGAGTTCATACCAGCTTTTCTCATCCCAATGAGTCCATCATATATCATCATTATTGCCTTTCACTTGCACGACCGAACGGTGTGTATAATAATAAGAGTGCACGTGCATTGGACTAAGCTGGAATCTACAAGCATTCAACTCAAGAGAGAAGACAAGTAATATGGGCTCTAAGTTAAAAAAACAATCTTGCATATAAGAGCCACTTAGCATTTTCAATATAGTCTTCTCGACCCCCAAAGAAAGGAAAAGAAAAATAAAAATTTTTTACACGGGAAAGCTCCCAACAAGCAAAAGAAGGACGGGAAATATTTTTGGGTTTTCTTTTTAATTCTACTACAAGCATGGAAAGTAGAATAACACTAATTTTTTTTGTTTTTCTTAAGGTTTATTAAACACACAAGAAGAAAGCAGGAAAAAGGAAAATAAACTAGAATGGATATTACAGTGAAAGAGTATGAGCACCGACATCTAGCAATGAGTGTGTGTGAACATGAATGTAATGTCGGTGGGAAATACGTACTCCCCCAAGCTTAGGCTTTTGGCCTAAGTTGGTCTATTGCCAGGGATAACCTGGCTGATATTCGTAGGTGAAGCTGGGGTCGTACTGCGATGAAGAATAGTTGGGATCATAATGTGATGAAGAGGACTCTGACTGCCACTGGCTGGCAACCGCCTCAGGATCCCAAGAATAAACAGACATTCGTGGAGGCTCCGGTTCCGAGGCTGGTGCAGGATTCCGATAGGCTTGAACAACCGCCCACGGAACAATGTAAGTACCTGCAGACAAGTTAAACAAAGAGGGAGCAGGCAAAGTAATAGTCTCAGGGTGATGTTTATCAAAGTACAATTTATATTTAAGCGCCCCTTCGTGATTCTTAACAAGAAAATCATGCGTTACCATACTCTTATAATCTAAATAAGCATGGGGCAGCGCTATTTCTTCTTTCTCCTCATGCCTAATAGGTATTTCAAAATGTTCAGCTAGGCGTGAAGCATAAATACCTCCAAAGATGGGGCCCTTAGTACGGTTCATACTCAACCGTCTAGCAACAATTCCACCCATACTAACAGAGTTATTGCGGTATAAACCATGGAGCAAAATAATAATATCAGGAATACTAAGGTTCCCACAGTTCCCGCGACCAATCAAGCAACGACTAGCAAATAAGGCAAAGTAGCGTAAAATAGGGAAATGTATACTAGTAATTCTTGCATCAGAAACCTTCCTGGTTTCTCCCACAGTGATAGTGTCAATATAAGCTTCCACTTCATTACGGTGTGGTTCATCTAAAGAACCCTCGAAAGGTATTTTGCAAACCTCGCAAAATGCAGCTAATGTCATCTCCCTAGCAACATCATATAAATGGAACTCTACTGTTGGAGGTGATTTCTTAGGGAAAAAGTAGAAGTTCTGGACAAAAGTATTTGTGAGTAAGAGATACTGATGACGTTGGTCGCGGAGGAAGTTGGTGAGGCCGGCGTTCTCAATCAATAGATAGAAATCTTCATAAATCCCGGCACTTCTCAAGAAGTCATCGGAAGGCCATTCACACGGCCGGACCTCCGCGATACGAGGCAGATTAAATTTGGGCTTCTGTTCTTCTTCCTTTTGTTTCTCCTTAGAACTTCGGCTCGACGAGCCCCTCAAAAGTCTCTTCATTATTTCTGAAACAATCTGGAATTTTTAGTAACTTCAAACAAAGTGAACCAACTTCAATAAGATTGATAGCAACTACTCATACAAGTGCCTAGAGCATATATCAAGCATTAGAACTACTTGGAACCATATATATTTGACATGCAAGCTCAAGAACATGGTCACCTATGCAGCACAAATTTGCAATGAATAAAGCACTAGAAAAAAACTAATTGGACCAATGGAGGAGTCACATACCAAGGAACAATCTCCCCAAGCAGTTTTGCGAGAGGTGCTTTGAGCAAGGAGATCGAAAATCGCAGCAAAAGTTCCTGGAACACGAGCTTGAGTTGGTTTTTCGGGTTTCTGTGAGACAGAGGAAGAAGATGGGTGCAGGAATAAGTGGAGGAGGGCCACCGTGGGCCCACGAGGCAGGGGGGCGCGCCCTCCACCCTCGTGACCAGGTGGCAGCTCCCCCCACGGTAATTTTTGCACTAAAAATCCTTAAATATTCTCGAAAAAATCATATTAAATTGGCATGGCATTCTGAGGACTTTTATTTTCGGGATATTTTTATATTGCACGGATAATTCAGGAAACAGACAGAAAAATACTATTTTTCTTTATTTCTACTAAAGAATAGAAAATATAAAGAGGGTACAGAAGGTTGTGCTACTAGTATCATCCATCTCATGCTCATCAAAAAGAATCCACTAACAAGGTTGATCAAGTCTTATTAACAAACTCATTCCGATAATCATGGAACCGGAGAAATTTCGAATAACACTATGTTACCTCAATGGGGATATGGACATCCCCAACAATAAGTATATCATATTTCTTTTTGATAGTTGGAAGAGGAAATTCAAAACCTCCAAATATAATCAATGGAATTTTTCCAATAGAGTTGATACTATAAACTTGAGGTTGTTTCCTCAGAAAGTGCACCGTATGCTCATTACCATTAACATGAAAAGTGACATTGCCTTTGTTGCAATCAATAACAGCCGCTGCAGTATTAAGGAAAGGTCTTCCAAGAATAATAGACATACTATCATCCTCGGGAATATCAAGAATAACAAAGTCCGTTAAAATAGTAACGTTTGCAACCACAACAGGCACATCCTCATAAATACCGACAGGTATAGCAGTTGATTTATCAGCCATTTGCAAAGATATTTCAGTAGGTGTCAACTTATTCAAGTCAAGTCTACGATATAAAGAGAGAGGCATAACACTAACACCAGCTCCAAGATCACATAAAGCAGTTTTAACATAATTTCTTTTAATGGAGCATGGTATAGTAGGTACTCCTGGATCTCCAAGTTTCTTTGGTATTCCACCCTTAAAAGTGTAATTAGCAAGCATGGTGGAAATTTCAGCCTCCGGTATCTTTCTTTTATTAGTAATGATATCCTTCATATACTTAGCATAAGGATTTTTTTGAGCACATCAGTCAATCGCATACGCAAAAAGATAGGTCTAATCATTTCAACAGAGCGCTCAAAATCCTCATCATCCTTTTTCTTGGATGGTTTCGGAGGAAAAGGCATGGGTTTCTGAACCCATGGTTCTCTTTCTTTACCATGTTTCCTAGAAACGAAGTCTCTTTTATCATAACGTTGATTCTTTGATTGTGGGTTATCAAGATCAACAGCAGGTTCAACTTCTACATCATTATCATTACTAGGTTGAGCATCATCATGAACATCATCATTAACATTTTCACTAGGTTCATGTTCATTACCAGATTGTGTTTCAGCATCAGACATAGAGATATCATTTGGATTATCAGGTGGTTCAGCAATAGGTTCACTAGAAGTTGCACAGTTCTATCATTTTTCTTTTTCTTCAATAGGAGGTAAATTCTTAACATCTTCAACTTTAATACCTTTTTATTTCATAGATTTCTTTGCCTCTTGCATATCTTCGGGATTGAGAAATAGAACACCTCTCTTCTTCGGAGTTGGTTTAGGAATAGGCTCAGGAGCTGGCTCAGGAGTTGGCTCGGGAGGTGGCTCAGGAGGTGCCCAATTATTTTCATTTGCCAACATATTATTCAATAAAATTTCAGCGTCATCCGGTGTTCTTTCCCTGAAAAGAGAACCAACACAACTATCCAGGTAATCTCTGGAAGCATCAGTTAGTCCATTATAAAAGATATCAAATATTTTAGGTTTCTTAAGAGGATGATCAGGCAAAGCATTAAGTACTTTGAGAAGCCTCCCCCAAGCTCGTGGGAGACTCTCTTCTTCAATTTGCACAAAATTGTATATTTCCCTCAAAGCACCTTGTTTCTTATGAGCAGGGAAATATTTAGCAGAGAAGTAATAAATCATATCCTGGGGACTTTGCACACAGGCAGGATCAAGAGAATTAAACCATTTCTTAGCATCACCATTTAATGAGAACGGAAATATTTTGTGTATATAAAAGTGGCGCGATCTCAGATTATTAGTAAACAGGGCAGCTATTTCATCTAACTTACGAAGATGTGCCACAACAGTTTCAGATTCATAGCCATAAAAAGGATCAGATTCAACCAAAGTAATTATATCTGGATCAACAGTAATATCATAATAATCCTGATCAGGAACACAGATAGGTGAAGTAGCAAAAGCAGGGTCGGGTCTCATCCTACCTCTAAAAGATTCCTTACTCCACTTAATTAGTAACCTCTTACGTTCAGGTTTATCCGGACAAGCAAGAATAGCTTCATAAGATTCATTATTAAAAAGATAACCCTCAGGAATAACAGGCATAGGTTCATCATCACTAACATCATCGTGTTCAGGTTCACTAATTTCTCTTTCTCTAGACTTAGAAATTTGCTCATCTAGAAATTCACCAAGTGGCACAGTAGTATCAAGCATAGAAGTAGTTTCATCATAAGTATCATGCATAGCAGAAGTGGCATCATCAATAACATGCGACATATCAGAATTCATAGCAGTAGTAGGTTTAGGTGTCGCTAGCTTACTCATAACAGAAGGTGAATCAAGTGCAGAGCTATATGGCAGTTCCTTACCTCCCCTTGTAGTTGAGGGATAAATTTTTGTCTTAGTGTCTTTCAAGTTCTTCATAGTGTCCAGCAGATATAAATCCCAAGTGACTCAAAGAATAGAGCTATGTTCCCCAGCAACGGTGCCAGAAAAAGGTCTTGATAACCCACAAGTATAGGGGATCGCAACAGTTTTCGAGGCTAGAGTATTCAACCCAAATTTGTTGATTCGAAACAAGGGGAGCCAAAGAATATTCTCAAGTATTAACAGCTGAGTTGTCAATTCAACCACACCTGGAAACTTAGTATCTGCAGCAAAGTGTTTAGTAGCAAAGTAATATGATTGTGGTGATAACGGTAACAAAGTAAAGACAGCAAAAGTAATGTTTTTGGTATTTTTGTTGTGATTGTAACAGTAGCAGCGGAAAAGTAAATAAGCGTAAACCAGTATATGGAAAACTCGTAGGCACCAGATCAATGATGGATAATTATGCCGGATGTGGTTCATCATGTAACAGTCATCACATAGGGTGACACAGAACTAGCTCCAGTTCATCAATATAATGTAGGCATGTATTCCGTAAATAGTCATACATGCTTATGGAAAAGAACTTGCATGACATCTTTTGTCCTACCCTCCCGTGGCAGCGGGGTCCTATTGGAAACTAAGGGATATTAAGGCCTCCTTTTAATAGAGAACCGGAACAAAGCATTAACACATAGTGAATACATGAACTCCTCAAACTATGGTCATCACCGGGAGTGGTCCCGATTATTGTCACTTCGGGGTTGCCGGATCATAACACATAGTAGGTGACTATAGACTTGCAAGATAGGATCTAGAACTCACATATAATCATGAAAACATAAAAGGTTCAGATCTGAAATCATGGCACTCGGGCCCTAGTGACAAGCATTAAGCATAGCAAAGTCATAGCAACATCAATCTCAGAACATAGTGGATACTAGGGATCAAACCCTAACAAAACTAACTCGATTACATGATAAATCTCATCCAACCCATCACCGTCCAGCAAGCCTACGATGCAATTACTCACGCACAGCGGTGAGCATCATGAAATTGGTGATGGAGGATGGTTGATGATGACGACGACGACGAATCCCCGTCTCCAGAGCCCCAAACGGACTCCAGATCAGCCCTCCCGAGAGAGATTAGGGCTTGGCGGCGGCTCCGTATCGTAAAACACGATGAAACTTTCTCTCTGATTTTTTTCTCCTCGAAAGCCAATATATGGAGTTGGAGTTGGCGTCGGAGGGCCACCAGGGGGCCCACGAGATAGGGGGCGCGCCCAGGGGGGAGGGGCGCGGCCAGGGGGAGGGGCGCGCCCCCCACCCTCGTGGACAGGGTGTGGGCCCCCTGGTCTTCATCTTTGGCGAGGATTTTTTATTATTTATTCTAAGATATTCCATAGAGTTTCAGGTCATTCCGAGAACTTTTGTTTTCTGCACATAAAACAACACCATGGCAATTCTGCTGAAAACAGCGTCAGTCCGGGTTAGTTCCATTCAAATCATACAAGTTAGAGTCCAAAACCAGGGCGAAAGTGTTTGGAAAAGTAGATACGATGGAGACGTATTAGAGTGCATCTACATACCTTTGTAGATCGTGAGCGGAAGCATTCAAGAGAACGGGGTTGAGGGAGTCGTACTCGTCGTGATCCAAATCACCGAAGATCCTAGCGTCGAACGGACGGCACCTCCGTGTTCGACACACGTACGGAGCGGATGACTTCTCCCGCGCCTTGATCCAGCAAGGAGGAGGGAGAGGTTGAGGAAGATGGCTCCAGCAGCAGCACGACGGCGTGGTGGTGATGGAGAGGTAGTACTCCGGCAGGGCTTCGCCAAGCTCTGCGGAGGAGGAGGAGGTGTTGGAGTGGGAGAGGGAGGCGCCAGGGGCATGCATGCGGCTGCCCTCCATCCCCCCCTCTATATATAGGGTCCCCAAGGGGGGCGCCGGCCCTAAGAGATGGGATCTCCTAGGGGGGCGGCGGCCAAGGGGGTGGAGTGCCCCCCAAGGCAAGTGGAGGCGCCCCCTTCCCTAGGGTTCCCAACCCTAGGCGCAGCGGGGGGGGCCAAGGGGTAGCATGCTCAAGAGGTAGCACCGCTCTGGCTGCCTGTTCGCGAGCAATGCAAAGCCGCGGCGAGGTGTTTCGGCGCCGGGCCGGCAAAAGGCAAAGCAGAGGCATCGACTGAAGGGCTATTGCTTGCTCGACGCCGACTACTTCACCGACGCTGCATTGCACGGGGAGTAAGTATTTCGGCGCCGTTTATCGGATGAGCTGAAAGCTCTTCCTCGGGATTGTGAATTCCACCCGAGAGTTCGTCAGCTACTTCAAGTGCAAGAAGGATTGCACCCGCACACTTGGATTCACCTCACTTCAGAAGTGCACGACATCTACGAGGATGCTTGCATACGGAGCTCCCCGTGATATACTGGAAGACTATGGATGCATGGCCGAGTCCACCACCATTGAGTGTTTGTACAAGTTCTGCAGAATAGTGGTGGCAATGTTTGGACCATAATACTTGTGATCACCCAATGCTGAAGACACTGCACGGATCCTAGTATAGAATGCAACAAGATGATTTCCTAGGATTCTTGGAAGCATCGACTGTATGCATTGGGCATGGAAAAACTGTTCATTTGCTTGGCAGGGGATGTACAGAGGTTCCAAAGGAGCTTGCAGTTTGGTACTTGAGGCGGTGGCCAAACAGGACCTCTGGATTTGGCAATCCTTCTTCGGTATGCCAGGAACTCACAATTACATCAATGTACTGCAGTGCTCGAATGTTTTTGCCAAGCTTGTTGAAGGTCATGCTCCTCCAGTGAACTTCAAGGTCAATGGGCGCCACTACAACAAGGGATACTACCTAGCAGATGGCATCTATCCGAGATGGTCCACATTTGTGAAGACTATCTCAAACCCTATGCCAGGAGGCAAGAACTCCTACTTTGCCAAGTGTCAGGAGGCTTGCAGGAAGAATATCGAGCAGGCGTTTGGTGTGCTCCAATCTCGATTTGTTGTTGTCTGGTACCCCGCTCTGACCTGGTTGAAAGATCAAATGTGGAAAGTCATGACTTGCCATGTCATCTTGCACAACATGATCATTGAGAGCGAGAAAGAAGAGCCAGTGTTTGACACTGAACCATATTACATGCTGGGTCCTCTTGCCAAAGTTGATCACCAGCTACCGGCAACCTGGTCTGCCTTACTCAATATGCGTCAGGAGATGCGAGACCCACATGTGCATCAAGAATCGCAACACGATTTGGTGGAGCACCTATAGAGGCTCAAGGGTAACACCTAGCTCGACATGTGATGAAATATGAGTTTTTTTGTGTTCAAATTATGAGTTTGATTTGTTGAACTATTTGATTTGTATTGATTTCTGTGATGAACTATGTGATAAAAATTAATTTTTGTTCAATTTGTTCCAAACCACACCGAACATGGGCCAAAATTGGGCCGATTTCTGCCGAAAGTGGGCCGAAATCGGCGGCTGAGGGGGGCGAGCTTGGGGGTCAGCTGGAAACCCGAGCCCCCTACGCCGATTTTTCCGTCGGTTGGCCCCCAGCCGGCGCTATTTCAAGCCCCGGGGGGGGGGGGGGGAGAACGGCTAGAGATGCTCTAAGAAGTCATCGATCTCGATCGCCGGTGCATGAAACGAAAACAAAGAATTGATTTTGATTATCAATCAAACTCGCTCACCGCCACAGTAACGTACACACGTACGCATATGCATATCTACGTACAGTATATGCGTGGTGAGCTCAGACTTTGTAGCCACCGGCAGCGGCAGCGGCGGTGGGAGTGGCGGGGGCGGGGACGACCATGGAGACGATGGTGTCGCTCAGGAATGACTCAATGAGCGTGCGCTTGTCCTGGGGATTCCTGGGAAGAAAAATGGCGTAGCTCTTCTTGACGGCGGACTCGAGGGCAGGGACAAACTTGTAGGCCTCGTATGCATCACCAGTGGTCTCCTTGATGGCCTTGCTGAAGGCAGA
This sequence comes from Triticum dicoccoides, assembly GCF_002162155.2. NCBI lineage: Eukaryota > Viridiplantae > Streptophyta > Magnoliopsida > Poales > Poaceae > Triticum > Triticum dicoccoides. The sequence goes on from NC_041386.1 coordinate 589,447,518, forward strand.
GTCGAAGATGGTGGACCTGTCCTTTATCGGGGCAGCATCGGCAGTGGTGGCTGCAGTGCTGAAGGCGGCGTCGATCTGGTCGATGGCCTTGAGCTCGCCGGTAGGGATCGGCCCCTTGACTTCCTCACCGGAGTGGACCTTCAGGATGCCGACGATGATGCAGAGCGACTTGTCGAACATGGCCACGAAGGATTCATACTTGGCCTCCGGGGTAGCACCCTGGGCTTTGTGTGAGGCCCACGCCAGAGTGAAGCTGACCCTGGAGTTGAAAATGGCTTTGGTGCTGGACGTGTCGGTGACCCCCTCAAGAGACCAGCTGCCGAAGATCTGCACGAAGGTGTTCAGGAATATCTTGCCCTTGTCCATTGGAGGGGCTGCGGCTGCGGCCGCCACGGCCTCCTTGAAGGCGTTGTTGGCCTTCTCAGCTAGCTTCTGCTCCTCAGTCGTGGCCTTGGGCTATGGCCCGGCTGGGGCGTAGCCAGCTTCGGCAGCATACAAGACGGCTGGCCCCGCCACGAGGGCGACGGCCACCAAGAGCGCCACCGTACACTGCTGCACCGCCATTGCTGCTTCTCTTGTCTTGTGTTGGTTGGTTTGCACACTACGTAGGAGGAGACATTGTGGTACGGTGTGAGGATGAAGGAGCTTAATTAGCTCTATATATACATCGACCCGCACATTGAGAGGCCCGGAGAGATTACCGCGCCCAAATTAGCAATCCCCTCCTCTCCTCTCCTTTTTTTAGCCAAACTCATTATCCCCGTGAGCTCTTCATGCACAAACCAATAATAATAGCATCAATTAGATCCCTAACTACTGTTTAACCTCGTGGGGTGGGTAATAATAAAAGTAATAAAAAATCAACAACGTGCGAAGATGTGATTGGACATAAGGGAAGGGAGGGCCCCACCCCTTAAAAATCAGGGGGCATAGTTACTTAGTTAGGATGTTTATGTATTCTCTTCGTAGGAGCCCGTGAATGTAGCATTTTGGGGGTAATAACCTTCCAGTCCGAACTGTATGGGATCCTCTCCCCTGTACCAATCCTCCAAATATATCCACGCTTGAAGGATGAAAAAGAAAACATGATGTTGTGGCCACGTGAATGATGATCCTTTCTTAAGGGTAGATTGTAAGAGATCATAGTTAGGGAAGTACTTGGCTTTTAAAATTCTTGCGTGGAACAAATCAGGGTTAGGTATGAATCTCGATCATTGCTTGGCAAGCATCGCAAGGCTAAAAGAATATATAAATCTCTAAAGTCCTTACCCCCTTCACTTTTAGGAAAGAGAATTGTCCACCATGCGAGCCAACCATCTTTTTATTATCCTCCTCATCTCGCCACCCAAACTGAGCAATAATGTCATTAATTTCTTTGCAAATTCCTTTAGGCAAATAAAATACAAAGATGGCGAACACAGTTATAGCTTGAGTTGTGGACTTTAGAGCATCTCCAGCTACACCCCAACAGGCCTCCCAAGGCCATTTTTTAGCGCCGACGCCCAAAAATCGGCCCAGTCGCGCCCACAGGAGCCCAATTTTCACCGGTTAGGGCCGAAACTAGCGCCGACGAACCCAGGCCAAACCCGGCGCGCTGGGGGGCGCCCGGCGGCCCCGTACAATCTTTTTTGGTGCGAAAGAATGGCGGGCCCGCCGAGTCAGCGACCCCCGCGCCTCGTCGTCCTCATCGCCTCGGTTTCCATGGGGAATCAATGCCAAGGCTGCCGCCGGTCAGCCTTCCATTGATTCCTCACGGGCGGCGCGGTGAGGCAACGCGCCCTCTCTCGTCACGCGTACACATGCCACCCCCCGGCCGCTATATAAGCCGCCCCTGCCTCGCCGCTGAACGCACCCTACCCGCAACCCCCCTCTCTCGCCGTTCACTCACAGCCATCGCTGCCGAACTCTCTTTCCCTCTCTCCCGGTGCACACACAGACGATGGGCGAAAGGTGCCCCGGCGAGGGGCAGCGGCCAATGGCTTCAGCCGCCGCTCTCTACACGAGTGGGAAGCCCATCTCCTCCATGAAGCGAACTACCCGGCGCCTCCCGACATGGGGGCGGTGGAGGCTCAGCGCCGGGGGCGTCCCCGTCCCCCCGCTGCCCGACGTCGAGCACCCCCACTACTTCTAGGACGAGATCGACCGTGTGCGGGCGTCTCTATCGGAGGAGGAGCGAGCCCTTCCGGAGTACGATGCCGGCAACCACGAGGCGTGGGCAGCGTACTTCAAACACCGAAAGGCGGAGCGGCTGGCCTCCATCAACAACACGCCACTGGTGAGGGGGCGCAACAACAGCGACGGCCACCGCCTGCGGTGGGGCGCCCTCGGTGGGGCGCCCCCGGCTGCACGCTACACGCCGTCCTCGAGTAACTCGAGGGCGGCAACAATCTGCCGCTGACGTACCCGGCCGCCCCGGTCCCCCGCCAAAGTTGCGGTTCATGGAAGCCGAGGAGGATGCTGGGCGGGTCCTCCTCCTCCCATTCCTCCTCCCGCTCCTCCGGATCGCCATCAACGAGGGCGACGACGGTTCCTCGGGTCTAGCCTCCCGCCTCATAAGGCCGAAGACGGAGCCGACGCTTGGCCCCGTGAAGTGCGAGCACAACAACGAGGCCGCCTTCGACGACGAGGCCGCGATGAAGTGGGCGCGGGAGGACTGGGCGCGGACGGAGATGGAGTGCCAGTGTCGCGTCCTGGAGGGGATCGCCGCTTGGTGTCGTGGCCGCGACGAGGGAGGCGTCATCGTTCTTGATGACAGCGACAATGAGGTGCTCCCGCCGGCCAAACCATTCCACCATGGGGACCCCAGGTAGGGGTCCAGTAGGGATGGCCGCGCGAAGGAGGAGAAGGACGACGATGGCGGCGGCGACTTCGATGTGTTCAGTGAGTTGTTTGGCCTGTCGGCGCGGCCGTTCTTCTTCTTCTTTCTAGTAGACTTATTATTCTGTTTCTATATGTAAAAAAAATTGTGAACCACCTAAATATCGCCTAATGTATGCCGTGTTTGCTACTGTGTCGTTTGCCTAATGTTTGCCTAATGTATCGTCCCATGATCTGATTTAGTTATGTCGTTTGTGTATGTGCTACTGTGTTACTGTCATCCCGTTCAGTTTTATCATTTGCATTGCATGGTGATGAGTACAACCGTTGGACGAAACTTTATTCGTCACAGTAACCTTTTAATTTTTTGGTGCTCTAGAATTGCCAAATATGAATCGGGTGCACTATGTGTGCTTCATATACAGGCCATATGTTACAGTCTTAGTGAATCATTATGATTCTACCTCAGCAAACTGAAATCCTATTGATGTTGCATTTGTATGGCTTCCTTTTCAGGGCTATGCATTGTTATGTGTTGGTTACCCATCCTCTTATGTGGAGGTTGAAGCTCAAGATAAAGACAAGGCAAGCAATTCTCTTAGCCGCCTTCTGAGTTCTAAGAATTTTCTAGTTCAAATATGCAGTAGGAACTATGAAATATTCTTCTAAATTCTGATGATTGCACCATTAACAATGGTCTATCTCAAATTCTCAATGTATAGGTATATTGGCTCCAGTTTGGAATATATTTTGCACGAGGGCCTGTTGTAAGTATTGCCAACCTTTTCTTGTTCGAAAACTGCGGTTCCTTGTTCTAGGAAGCTGATAGCTATGGCTATCAGCCAAGTCAGTGTTATTGATACCCCTCTTAAATATGTGCATCTTTCGAGCTTTCCTAAGATGAAACCGATCCGTCTTTCTATTTCAGGATAGAGATGATTACACACTAGAGCTTGCAATGGGAGATGAGTGAAACGTGCCCATAAGGTTTGACCCATCAAAAACTTTAGTTCTGCAATTTCATCCAATTCTGACACTCTATTTCCACTCTTTTCAGTGGTACGGTCTTTAAGCGACGCTCCTACAGTTTGTAGGTTATAGGGTTGCAGAGATTTGATTTGCAAGTGGAGAAAGAAAAAAAAACCTTTGGTCTCTGTTCTCTGTGTTGTGTGTTTCGTGTTTTCGCAAATTTTATGTGCAAATATGCTTGTAGGGATTCCATTTCTCATCCTTTTTGCCCGTAGTACACAAAAAACTCAATGGACTGTATGTAAAAATGTGAACTACTTAGGGCCTCAACTCAATCTTTAGTGCAACGAAAGGATGTTTCTAGCTGTTGTTGTCTGTTCCACTTAAGGCATTTCACTTGATGTTGCTTATCAGTTTGTCAGTTGGTAGTAGATTCGGAGTGGTTGAATGTCCTCTCAGCCTGTACGAATGCGATCGATAACATGTCTAGGGATACTATGGATGTGGCGCTACCGATAGGAGCGCAACTCAGAAGTTGTTTAATTTCAAAATTTTATCCTTGGTAAATTATGGACAACTTCAAATCTTCGGAGTACATTAACACAATCTATGTTTTACATGTTACAAAATTTCAAGTGCAAAGTCATTTTTTATTAGAAACATGGAGCGCAATGTGGATGCAAGGAGACAAAGTACACCACATGCACACTAATATCGCATGAACCAAAGGCTGAAGTTGTGAAATATCAAGATTGGCGAAATCATCGCATGCACCTCGCTATCTTCTATACTTTTATTTCATACTGAAATAAAAGTATAGAAGATAGCGAGGTGCATGCGATGATTTCGCCAATCTTGATATTTCACAACTTCAGCCTTTGGTTCATGCGTGAAATAAAAGTATAGAAGATAGCGAGGTGCATGCGATGATTTCGCCAATCTTGATATTTCACAACTTCAGCCTTTGGTTCATGCGACATTAGTGTGCATGTGGTGTACTTTGTCTCCTTGCATCCACATTGCGCTCCATGTTTCTAATAAAAAATGACTTTGCACTTGAAATTTTGTAACATGTAAAACATAGATTGTGTTAATGTACTCCGAAGATTTGAAGTTGTCCATAATTTACCAAGGATACAATTTTGAAATTAAACAACTTCTGAGTTGCGCTCCTATCGGTAGCGCCACATCCATAGTATCCCTAGACATGTTATCGATCGCATTCGTACAGGCTGAGAGGACATTCAACCACTCCGAATGTACTACCAACTGACAAACTGATAAGCAACATCAAGTGAAATGCCTTAAGTGGAACAGACAACCACAGCTAGAAACATCCTTTCGTTGCACTAAAGATTGAGTTGAGGCCCTAAGTAGTTCACATTTTTACATACAGTCCATTGAGTTTTTTGTGTACTAGGGGCAAAAAGGATGAGAAATGGAATCCCTGCAAGCATATTTGCACATAAAAATTTGCGAAAACACGGAACACACAACACAGAGAACAGAGACCAAAGTTTTTTTTTCTTTCTCCACTTGCAAATCAAATCTCTGCAACCCTATAACCTACAAACTGTAGGAGTGTCGCTTAAAGACCGTACCACTGAAAAGAGTGGAAATAGAGTGTCAGAATTGGATGAAATTGCAGAACTGAAGTTTTTGATGGGTCAAACCTTATGGGCACGTTTCACTCATCTCCCATTGCAAGCTCTAGTGTATAATCATCTCTATCCTGAAATAGAAAGACGGATCGGTTTCATCTTAGGAAAGCTCGAAAGATGCACATATTTAAGAGGGGTATCAATAACACTGACTTGGCTGATAGCCATAGCTATCAGCTTCCTAGAACAAGGAACCGCAGTTTTCGAACAAGAAAAGGTTGGCAATACTTACAACAGGCCCTCGTGCAAAATATATTCCAAACTGGAGCCAATATACCTATACATTGAGAATTTGAGATAGACCATTGTTAATGGTGCAATCATCAGAATTTAGAAGAATATTTCATAGTTCCTACTGCATATTTGAACTAGAAAATTCTTAAAACTCAGAAGGCGGCTAAGAGAATTGCTTGCCTTGTCTTTATCTTGAGCTTCAACCTCCACATAAGAGGATGGGTAACCAACACATAACAATGCATAGACCTGAAAAGGAAGCCATACAAATGCAACATCAATAGGATTTCAGTTTGCTGAGGTAGAATCATAATGATTCACTAAGACTGTAACATATGGCCTGTATATGAAGCACACATAGTGCACCCGATTCACATTTGGCAATTCTAGAGCACCAAAAAATTAAAAGGTTACTGTGACGAATAAAGTTTCGTCCAATGGTTGTACTCATCACCATGCAATGCAAATGATAAAACTGAACGGGATGACAGTAACACAGTAGCACATACACAAACGACATAACTAAATCAGATCATGGGACAATAATTGCATAATCGCACACAATCTATTTAACAGTAATGAAAATGAAGATCCCAATAACGCATAACAAAGTGGGTTTACGTGCTCTCTTAAGTCGCGGATATAACAACAGCTTATGTCTCATTTGCCCTGATTTATCTTAACAGTGCAGCTAGTACAACAACCTGATTAGCACAAATTTCTTAATTCAGTAGCTTGTCTAGATGTAAACAAGGGTTGAAAGGATGGATCGAGAAGCAATTATCCATTGGAAGGAAGGAGATCTTAGTAAGAGCATCTCTAGTCGTCG
>NC_041386.1:589454275-589457708 GCF_002162155.2 Triticum dicoccoides
TCCCAGCCGCCGCCCCCAGGTCTTCCCTAGACGCTCTTTTAAAAAAAACATGATTGGGAAAATTTCGGCAAACACGGCATACATTAGGCGATATTTAGGTGGTTCACAGTTTTTTTACATATAGAAACATAATAATAAGTCTACTAAAAAGAAGAAGAAGAACGCCGCGCCGACAGGCCGAAGAACTCGCTGAACACGTCGAAGTCGCCGCCGCCATCGTCGTCCTTCTCCTCCTTCACGCGGCCGTCCCTACTGGACCCCTGCCTGGTGTCCCCATGGTGGACTGGTTTGGCCGGCGGCAGCACCTCATTGTCGCTGTCATCGAGAACGACGACGCCTCCCTCGTCGCAGCCACGACACCGAGCGGCGATCTCCTCCAGGACGCGGCGCTGGAGCTCCATCTCCGTCCGCGCCCAGTCCTCCCGCGCCCACTTTATGGCGGCCTCGTCGTCGAAGGCGGCCTCATCGTTGTGCTCGCACTTCACGGGGCCAAGCGCCGGCTCCGTCTTCGGCCTTATGAGGCGGGAGGCTGGACCCGAGGAACCGTCGCCGCCCTCGTTGATGGCGATCCGGAGGAGCGGGAGGAGGAACGGGAGGAGGAGGACCCGCCCAGCATCCTCCTCGGCTTCCATGAACCGCAACTTTGGCGGGGGACCGGGGCGGCCTGGTACGTCAGCGGCAGATCGTTGCCGCCCTCGAGGTACTCGAGGACGCATGTAGCATGCGGCCGGGGGCGCCCCACCGGGAGCGCCCCACCGCAGGCGGCGGCCGTTGCTGTTGTTGCGCCCCCTCACCAGTGGCGTGTTATTGATGGAGGCCAGCCGCTCCGCCTTTCGTTGTTTGAAGTATGCTGCCCACGCCTCGTGGTTGTCGGCGTCGTACTCCGGAAGGGCTCGCTCCTCCTCCGATAGAGACGCCCGCACACGGTCGATCTCGGCCTAGAAGTAGTGGGGGTGCTCGACGTCGGGCAGCGGGGGGACGGGGACGCCCCCGGCGCTGAGCCTCCACCGCCCCGGCGCACGCATGTCAGGAGGCGCCGGGTAGTTCGCTTCATGGAGGAGATGGGCTTCCCACTCGTGTAGAGAGCGGCGGCTGAAGCCATTGGCCGCTGCCCCTCGCCGGGGCACCTTTCGCCAATCGTCTGTGCGTGCAACGGGAGAGAGGGAAAGAGAGTTCGGCGGCGACGGCTGTGAGTGCACGGGGAGAGAGGGGGGTTTCGGGTAGGGTGCATTCAGCGGCAAGGCAGGGGCGGCTTATATAGCGGCCGGGGGGTGGCATGTGTACGCGTGACGAGAGAGGGCGCGTTGCCTCACCGTGCCGCCCGTGAGGAATCAATGGAAGGCGGACCGGTGGCAGCCTTGGCATTGATTCCCCATGGAAACCGAGGCGATGAGGACGACGAGGCGCGGGGGTCGCTGACTCGGCGGGCCCGCCGTTCTTTCGCACCAAAAAAGATTGTACGGGGCCGCCGGGTGCCGCCTAGCGCGCCGGGTTTGGCCTGGGTTCGTCGGCGCTAGTTTCAGCCCTAACCGGCAAAAATTGGGCTCATGTGGGTGCGACTGGGCCGATTTTTGGGCGTCGGCGCTAAAAAATGGCCTTGGGAGGCCTGTTGGGGTGCAGCTGGAGATGCTCTAAAGGCCACAACTCAAGCTATAACTGTGTTTGCCATCTTTGTATTTTATTTGCCTAAAGGAATTTAAAAAGAAATTAATGACATTATTGCTCAGTTTGGGTGGCGAGATGAGGAGGATAATAAAAAGATGGATTGGCTCGCATGGTGGACAATTCTCTTTCCTAAAAGTGAAGGGGGTAAGGACTTTAGAGATTTATATATTCTTTTAGCCTTGCGATGCTTGCCAAGCAATGATCGAGATTCATACCTAACCCTGATTTGTTCCACGCAAGAATTTTAAAAGCCAAGTACTTCCCTAACTATGATCTCTTACAATCTACCCTTAGGAAAGGCTCATCATTCACGTGGCCACAACATCATGTTTGCTTTTTCATCCTTCAAGCGTGGATATATTTGGAGGATTGGTACAGGGGAGAGGATCCTATACAGTTCGGACTGGAAGGTTATTACCCCGAAAATGCTACATTCACGGGCTCCTACGAAGAGAATACATAAACATCCTAACTAAGTAACTATGCCCCTGATTTTTAAGGGGTGGGCCCCTCCCTTCCCTTATGTCCAATCACATCTTCGCACGTTGTTGATTTTTTATTACTTTTATTATTACCCACCCCACAAGGTTAAACAGTAGTTAGGGATCTAATCGATGCTATTATTATTGGTTTGTGGCATGAAGAGCTCACGGGGATAATGAGTTTGGCTAAAAAAGGAGAGGAGAGGAGGGGATTGCTAATTTGGGCGCGGTAATCTCTCCGGGCCTCTCAACGTGCGGGTCGATGTATATATAGAGCTAATTAAGCTCCTTCATCCTCACACCGCACCACAATCTCTCCTCCTACGTAGTGTGCAAACCAACCAACGCAAGACAAGAGAAGCAGCAATGGCAGTGCAGCAGTGTACGGTGGCGCTCTTGGTGGCCGTCGCCCTCGTGGCGGGGCCAGCCATCTCGTATGCTGCCGAAGCTGGCTACGCCCCAGCCGGCCACAGCCCAAGGCCACGACTGAGGAGTAGAAGCTAGCTGAGAAGGCCAACAACACCTTCAAGGCGACCGTGGCGGCCGCAGCCGCAGCCCCTCCAATGGACAAGGGCAAGATATTCGTGAACACCTTCGTGCAGATCTTCAGCAGCTGGTCTCTTGAGGGGGTCACCGACACGTCCAGCACCAAAGCCATTTTCAACTCCAGGGTCGGCTTCACTCTGGCGTGGGCCTCACACAAAGCCCGGGGTGCTACCCCGGAGGCCAAGTATGAATCCTTTGTGGCCATGCTCGACAAGTCGCTCTGCATCATCGTCGGCATCCTGAAGGTCCACTCCGGTGAGGAAGTCAAGGGGCCGATCCCTGCCGGCGAGCTCAAGGCCATCGACCAGATCGACGCCGCCTTCAGCACTGCAGCCACCACTGCCGATGCTGCCCCGATAAAGGACAGGTCCACCGTCTTCGACTCTGCCTTCAGCAAGGCCATCAAGGAGACCACTGGTGATGCATACGAGGCCTACAAGTTTGTCCCTGCCCTCGAGTCCGCCGTCAAGAAGAGCTACGCCACGTTTCTTCCCAGGAATCCCCAGGACAAGCGCACGCTCATTGAGTCATTCCTGAGCGACACCATCATCTCCATGGTTGTCCCCGCCCCCGCCACTCCCACTGTCGCCGCCGCTGCCGGTGGCTACAATGTCTGAGCTCATCACGCATATACTGTACGTAGATATGCATATGCGTACGTGTGTACGTTACTGTGGCGATGAGCGAGTTTGATCGATAATCAAAATCAATTCTTTGTTTTCGTTTCATGCACCAGCGAT
>NC_041386.1:589458089-589480480 GCF_002162155.2 Triticum dicoccoides
GCTCGGGTTTCCAACTGACCCCCAAGCTCGGCCCCCTTAGCCGCCGATTTTGGCCCACTTTCGGCGGAAATCGGCCCAATTTTGGCCCATGTTCGGTGTGGTTTGGAACAAATTGAACAAAAATTATTTTTTATCACATAGTTCATCACAGAAATCAATACAAATCAAATAGTTCAACAAATCAAACTCATAATTTGAACACAAAAAAACTCATATTTCATCACATGTCGAGCTAGGTGTTGCCCTTGAGCCTCTATAGGTGCTCCACCAAATCGTGCTGCAGTTCTTGATGCACATGTGGGTCTCGGATCTCCTGACGCATATTGAGTAAGGCAGACCAGGGTGCCGGTAGCTGGTGATCAACTTTGGCAAGAGGACCCTGCATGTAATATGGTTCAGTGTCAAACACTGGCTCTTCCTTCTCGCTCTCAATGATCATGTTGTGCAAGATGACACGGCAAGTCATGACTTTCCACATTTGATCTTTCAACCAGGTCAGAGCGGGGTACCAGACAACAACAAATTGAGATTGGAGCACACCAAACGCCCACTTGATATTCTTCCTGCAAGCCTCCTGACACTTGGCAAAGTAGGAGTTCTTGCCTCCTGGCATAGGGTTTGAAATAGCGTTCACAAATGTGGACCATCTCGGATAGATGCCATCTGCTAGGTAGTATCCCTTGTTGTAGTGGCGCCCATTGTCCTTGAAGTTCACCGGAGGAGCATGACCTTCAACAAGCTTGGCAAAAACATTCGAGCACTGCAGTATGTTGATGTCATTGTGAGTTCCTGGCATACCGAAGAAGGATTGCCAAATCTAGAGGTCCTGTTTGGCCACCGCCTCAAGTACCAAACTGCAAGCTCCTTTGGAACCTCTGTACATCCCCTACCAAGCAAATGGACAGTTTTTCCATGCCCAATGCATACAGTCGATGCTTCCAAGAATCCCAGGAAATCATCTTGTTGCATTCTATACTAGGATCCGAGCAGTGTCTTCAGCATTGGGTGATCGCAAGTATTATGGTCCAAACATTGCCACCACTATTCTGCAGAACTTGTACAAACACTCAATGGTGGTGGACTCGGCCATGCATCCATAGTCTTCCAGTATATCACGGGGAGCTCCGTATGCAAGCATCCTCGTAGATGTCGTGCACTTCTGAAGTGAGGTGAATCCAAGTGTGCGGGTGCAATCCTTCTTGCACTTGAAGTAGCTGACGAACTCTCGGGTGGAATTCACAACCCCAAGGAAGAGCTTTCAGCTCATCCGATAAACGGCGCCGAAATACTTACTCCCCGTGCAGTGGAGCGTCGGTGAAGTAGTCGGCGTCGAGCAAGCAATAGCCCTTCAGTCGATGCCTCTGCTTTGCCTTTTTCCGGCCCGGCGCCGAAACACCTCGCCGCGGCTTTGCATTGCTCGCGAACAGGCGGCCAGAGCGGTGCTACCTCTTGAGCATGCTACCCCTTGGGCCCCCCGCTGCGCCTAGGGTTGGGAACCCTAGGGAAGGGGGCGCCTCCACTTGCCTTGGGGGGCACTCCACCCCCTTGGCCGCCGCCCCCCCTAGGAGATCCCATCTCCTAGGGCCGGCGCCCCCCTTGGGGACCCTATATATAGAGGGGGGGATGGAGGGCAGTCGCACGCATGCCCCTGGCGCCTCCCTCTCCCACTCCAACACCTCCTCCTCCTCCGCAGAGCTTGGCGAAGCCCTGCCGGAGTACTACCTCTCCATCACCACCACGCCGTCGTGCTGCTGCTGGAGCCATCTTCCTCAACCTCTCCCTCCTCCTTGCTGGATCAAGGCGCGGGAGACGTCATCCGCTCCGTACGTGTGTCGAACGCGGAGGTGCCGTCCGTTCGGCGCTAGGATCTTCGGTGATTTGGATCATGACGAATACGACTCCCTCAACCCCGTTCTCTTGAATGCTTCCGCTGACGATCTACAAAGGTATGTAGATGCACTCTGATACGTCTCCGTCGTATCTACTTTTCCAAACACTTTTGCCCTTGTTTTGGACTCTAACTTGTATGATTTGAATGGAACTAACCCAGACTGACGCTGTTTTCAGCAGAATTGCCATGGTGTTGTTTTATGTGCAGAAAACAAAAGTTCTCGGAATGACCTGAAACTCCACGGAATATCTTAGAATAAATAATAAAAAATCCTCGCCAAAGATGAAGAGCAGGGGGCCCACACCCTGTCCACGAGGGTGGGGGGCGCGCCCCTCCCCCTGGGCGCGCCCCCAGCTCGTGGGCCCCCTGGTGGCCCTCCGACGCCAACTCCAACTCCATATATTGGCTTTCGAGGAGAAAAAAATCAGAGAGAAAGTTTCATCGTGTTTTACGATACGGAGCCGCCGCCAAGCCCTAATCTCTCTCTGGAGGGCTGATCTGGAGTCCGTTCGGGGCTCCGGAGAGGGGGATTCGTCGTCGTCGTCATCATCAACCATCCTCCATCACCAATTTCATGATGATCACCGATGTTCGTGAGTAATTGCATCGTAGGCTTGCTGGACGGTGATGGGTTGGATGAGATTTATCATGTAATCGAGTTAGTTTTGTTAGGGTTTGATCCCTAGTATCCACTATGTTCTGAGATTGATGTTGCTATGACTTTGCTATGCTTAATGCTTGTCACTAGGGCCTGAGTGCCATGATTTCAGATCTGAACCTATTATGTTTTCATGAATATATGTGAGTTCTAGATCCTATCTTGCAAGTCTATAGTCACCTACTATGTGTTATGATCTGGCAACCCCGAAGTGACAATAATCGGGACCACTCCCGGTGATGACCATAGTTTGAGGAGTTCATGTATTCACTATGTGTTAATGCTTTGTTCCGGTTCTCTATTAAAAGGAGGCCTTAATATCCCTTAGTTTCCAATAGGACCCCGCTGCCACGGGAGGGTAGGACAAAAGATGTCATGCAAGTTCTTTTCCCTAAGCATGTATGACTATTTACGGAATACATGCCTACATTATATTGATGAACTGGAGCTAGTTCTGTGTCACCCTATGTTATGACTGTTACATGATGAACAACATCCGGCATAATTATCCATCATTGATCCGGTGCCTACAAGTTTTTCATATACTGGTTTACGCTTATTTACTTTTCAGCTGCTACTGTTACAATCACTACAAAAATACCAAAAACATTACTTTTGCTGTCTTTACTTTGTTACCATTATCACCACTATCATATTACTTTGCTACTAAACACTTTGCTGCAGATACTAAGTTTCCAGGTGTGGTTGAATTGACAACTCAGCTGTTAATACTTGAGAATATTCTTTGGCTCCCCTTGTGTTGAATCAACAAATTTGGGTTGAATACTCTACCCTCGAAAACTGTTGCGATCCCCTATACTTGTGGGTTATCAAGACCTTTTTCTGGCACCGTTGCCGGGGAACATAGCTCTATTCTTTGAGTCACTTGGGATTTATATCTGCTGGACACTATGAAGAACTTGAAAGACGCTAAGACAAAAATTTATCCCTCAACTACGAGGGGAGGTAAGGAACTGCCATCTAGCTCTGCACTTGATTCACCTTCTGTTATCATTAAGCTAGCGACACCTAAACCTACTACTGCTATGAATTCTGATATGTCGCATGTTATTGATGATGCCACTTCTGCTATGCATGATACTTATGATGAAACTACTTCTATGCTTGATACTACTGTGCCACTTGGTGAATTTCTAGATGAGCAAATTTCTAAGTCTAGAGAAAGAGAAATTAGTGAACCTGAACACGATGATGTTAGTGATGATGAACCTATGCCTGTTATTCCTGAGGGTTATCTTTTTAATAATGAATCTTATGAAGCTATTCTTGCTTGTCCGGATAAACCTGAATGTAAGAGGTTACTAATTAAGTGGAGTAAGGAATCTTTTAGAGGTAGGATGAGACCCGACCCTGCTTTTGCTACTTCACCTATCTGTGTTCCTGATCAGGATTATTATGATATTACTGTTGATCCAGATATAATTACTTTGGTTGAATCTGATCCTTTTTATGGCTATGAATCTGAAACTGTTGTGGCACATCTTCGTAAGTTAGATGAAATAGCTGCCCTGTTTACTAATAATCTGAGATCTCGCCACTTTTATATACTCAAAATATTTCCGTTCTCATTAAAGGGTGATGCTAAGAAATGGTTTAATTCTCTTGATCCTGCCTGTGTGCAAAGTCCCCAGGATATGATTTATTACTTCTCTGCTAAATATTTCCACGCTCATAAGAAACAAGCTGCTTTGAGGGAAATATACAATTTTGTGCAAATTGAAGAAGAGAGTCTCCCACAAGCTTGGGGGAGGCTTCTCAAAGTACTTAATGCTTTGCCTGATCATCCTCTTAAGAAACCTAAAATATTTGATATCTTTTATAATGGACTAACTGATGCTTCCAGAGATTACCTGGATAGTTGTGCTGGTTCTCTTTTCAGGGAAAGAACACCGGATGACGCTGAAATTTTATTGAATAATATGTTGGCAAATGAAAATAATTGGGCACCTCCTGAGCCACCTCCCGAGCCAACTCCTGAGCCAGCTCCTGAGCCTATTCCTAAACCAACTCCGAAGAAGAGAGGTGTTCTATTTCTCAGTCCCGAAGATATGCAAGAGGCAAAGAAATCTATGAAAGAAAAAGGTATTAAAGCTGAAGATGTTAAGAATTTACCTCCTATTGAAGAAATACATGGTCTTAATTTACCGCCTGATGAAGAAGTATATGATCTCAATTACTTATTTACTGAAGAACCTCCCGATATCCCGACACAGGTAGTAAAGGTAAATTCTCTCTATAGATATGATAAAGTTGAAGTCCCACCTACTAAAATTGCTACTCAGTGCTTGGATGAGTTTAATGACTTTATGTTTAAGCAAGATGACTTTAATGCTTATTTTGGTAGACAATTAAAGCAGAATACCTTTATGATTAAACGCTTGAGTGATTATATGGATAATATTAGAGGTGAACATAAACTTGTTAGCAAACATGCTTCTATGGTTACCACTCAAGTAGAACAAGTACTTAACGCTCAGAAAGAAATGCTTGATGAAATGAATAGTAAGAAAAATGATTATGCTGTTAGAGTGGCTACTAGAACTGGTAGAATGACTCAGGAACCTTTGTATCCTGAAGGCCACCCTAAGAGAATCGAGCAAGATTCTCAAAGAAATAATATTGATGCACCTAGTTCTTCTAAAAGGAAGAAAAAGAAAAATGATAGAACTGTGCAAACTTCTAGTGAACCTATTGCTGAACCACCTGATAATCCAAATGATATCTCTATGTCTGATGCTGAAACACAATCTGGTAATGAACATGAACCTAGTGAAAATGTTAATGATGATGTTCATGATGATGATCAACCTAGTAATGATAATGATGTAGAAGTTCAACCTGCTGTTGATCTTGATAACCCACAATCAAAGAATCAACATTATGATAAAAGAGACTTCGTTGCTAGGAAACATGGTAAAGAAAGAGAACCATGGGTTCAGAAACCCATGCCTTTTCCTCCGAAACCATCCAAGAAAAAGGATGATGAGGATTTTGAGCGCTTTGCTGAAATGATTAGACCTATCTTTTTGCGTATGCGATTGACTGATGTGCTCAAAACAAATCCTTATGCTAAGTATATGAAGGATATCATTACTAATAAAAGAAAGATACCGGAGGCTGAAATTTCCACCAACACTTTTAAGGGTGGAATACCAAAGAAACTTGGAGATCCAGGAGTACCTACTATACCATGCTCCATTAAAAGAAATTATGTTAAAACTGCTTTATGTGATCTTGGAGCCGGTGTTAGTGTTATGCCTCTCTCTTTATATCATAGACTTGACTTGAATAAGTTGACACCTACTGAAATATCTTTGCAAATGGCTGATAAATCAACTGCTATACCTGTCGGTATTTATGAGGATGTGCCTGTTGTGGTTGCAAACGCTACTATTTTAATGGACTTTGTTATTCTTGATATTCCCGAGGATGATAGTATGTCTATTATTCTTGGAAGACCTTTCCTTAATACTGCAGGGGCTGTTATTGATTGCAACAAAGGCAATGTCACTTTTCATGTTAATGGTAATGAGCATACGGTGCACTTTCCGAGGAAATAACCTCAAGTTTATAGTATCAACTCTATTGGAAAAATTCCATCGATTATATTTGGAGGTTTTGAATTTCCTCTTCCTACTGTCAAAAAGAAATATGATATACTTATTGTTGGGGATGTCCATATCCCCGTTGAGGTAACATAGTGTTATTTGAAATTTCTCTGGTTCCATGATTATCGGAATGAGTTTGTTAATAAGACTTGATCAACCTTGTTAGTGGATTCTTTTTGATGAGCATGAGATGGATGAAACTAGAAGCACAACCTTCTGTACCCTCTTTATATTTTTTGTTCTTTAGTAGAAATAAAGTAAAATAGTATTTTTCTGTCTGTTTCTTGACTTATCCGTGCAATATAAAAATATCCGGAAAATAAAAGTCCTCAGAATGCCATGCCAATTTAATATGATTTATTCGAGAATATTTAAGGATTTTTAGTGCAAAAATTACCGCGGGGGGGGGGGGGGTGCTGCCACCTGGTCACGAGGGTGGAGGGCGCGCCCGCCTGCCTCGTGGGCCCACGGTGGCCCTCCTCCACTTATTCTTGCACCCATCTTCTTCCTCTGTCTCGCACAAACCTGAAAAACCAACTCAAGCTCGTGTTCCAGCAACTTTTGCTGTGATTTTCGATCTCCTTGCTCAAAGCACCTCTCGCAAAACTGCTTGGGGAGATTGTTCCTTGGTATGTGACTCCTCCATTGGTCCAATTAGTTTTTTTTCTAGTGCTTTATTCATTGCAAATTTGTGCTGCATAGGTGACCATGTTCTTGAGCTTGCATGTCAAATATATATGGTTCCAAGTAGTTCTAATGCTTGATATATGCTCTAGGCACTTGTATGAGTAGTTGCTATCAATCTTATTGAAGTTCGTTCACTTTGTTTGAAGTTACTAAAAATTTCAGATTGTTTCAGAAATAATGAAGAGACTTTTGAGGGGCTCGTCAAGCCAAAGTTCTAAGGAGAAACAAAAGGAAGAAGAACAGAAGCCCAAATTTAATCTGCCTCGTATCACGGAGGTCCGGCCGTGTGAATGGCCTTCCGATGACTTCTTGAGAAGTGCCGGGATTTATGAAGATTTCTATCTATTGATTGAGAACTCCGGCCTCACCAACTTCCTCCGCGACCAACGTCATCAGTATCTCTTACTCACAAATACTTTTGTGCAGAACTTCTACTTTTTCCCTAAGAAATCACCTCCAACAGTAGAGTTCCATTTATATGATGTTGCTAGGGAGATGACATTAGCTGCATTTTGCGAGGTTTGCAAAATACCTTTCGAGGGTTCTTTAGATGAACCACACCGTAATGAAGTGGAAGCTTATATTGACACTATCACTGTGGGTGAAACCAGGAAGGTTTCTGATGCAAGAATTACTAGTATACATTTCCCTATTTTACGCTACTTTGCCTTATTTGCTAGTCGTTGCTTGATTGGTCGCGGGAACTGTGGGAACCTTAGTATTCCTGATATTATTATTTTGCTCCATGGTTTATACCGCAATAACTCTGTTAGTATGGGTGGAATTGTTGCTAGACGGTTGAGTATGAACCGTACTAAGGGCCCCATCTTTGGAGGTATTTATGCTTCACGCCTAGCTGAACATTTTGAAATACCTATTAGGCATGCGGAGAAAGAAGAAACAGCGTTGCCCCGTGCTTATTTAGATTATAAGAGTATGGTAACGCATGATTTTCTTGTTAAGAATCACGAAGGGGCGCTTAAATATAAATTGTACTTTGATAAACATCACCCTGAGACTATTACTTTGCCTGCTCCCTCTTTGTTTAACTTGTCTGCAGGTACTTACATTGTTCCGTGGGCGGCTGTTCAAGCCTATCGGAATCCTGCACCAGCCTCGGAACCGGAGCCTCCACGAATGTCTGTTTATTCTTGGGATCCTGAGGCGGTTGTCAGCCAGTGGCAGTCAGAGTCCTCTTCATCACATTATGATCCCAACTATTCTTCATCGCAGTACGACCCCAGCTTCACCTATGGATATCAGCCAGGTTATCCCTGGCAATAGACCAACTTAGGCCAAAAGCCTAAGCTTGGGGGAGTACGTATTTCCCACCGACATTACATTCATTTTCACACACACACTCATTGCTAGATGTCGGTGCTCATACTCTTTCACTGTAATATCCATTCTAGTTTATTTTCCTTTCTCCTGCTTTCTTCTTGTGTGTTTAATAAACCTTAAGAAAAACAAAAAAAATAGTGTTAGTCTACTTTCCATGCTTGTAGTAGAATTTTAAGAAAACCCAAAAATATTTCCCGTCCTTCTTTTGCTTGTTGGGAGCTTTCCCGTGTAAATAGTTTTTATTTGTCTTTTCCTTTCTTTGGGGGTCGAGAAGACTATATTGAAAATGCTAAGTGGATCTTATATGCAAGATTGTTTATTTAACTTAGAGCCCATATTACTTGTCTTCTCTCTTGAGTTGAATGCTTGCAGATTCCAGCTTAGTCCAATGCACGTGCACTCTTATTATTATATACACCGTTCGGTCGTGCAAGTGAGAGGCAATAATGATGATATATGATGGACTCATTGGGATGAGAAAAGCTGGTATGAACTCGACCTCTCTTGTTTTTGTAAATATGATGATTCATCGTTCCTGATTCAGCTATTATGAAGTAAACGTATTTGCAGTGACATTTAGAGATTATAGTTGCTTGTGCCATGCTTGATTAGCTATGAGTTATAATGGTTAACCTTGCGTGCCAACATGCTATTGAGATGATTATGATGTGGTATGATAGGATGGTATCCTCCTTTAAATGAATTGAGTAACTCGACTTGGCACATGTTCACGCATGTAGTTGAATCAAATCAACATAGCCTTCATGATATTTATGTTCATGGTGGATTATATCCTACTCATGCTTATATTCAGTGTGAATTAATTTTAATGCATGTTTAAGGCTATTGTCGCTCTCTTAGTTGGTCGCTTCCCAGTCTTTTGCTAGCCTTCACCTGTACTAAGCGGGAATACTGCTTGTGCATCCAAACTCCTTAAACCCCAAAGTTGTTCCATATGAGTCCACTATACCTTCCTATATGCGGTATCTACCTGCCATTCCAAGTAAATTTGTATGTGCCAAACTCCAAACCTTCAAATGAAATTCTGTTTTGTATGCTCGAGCAGCTCATGTGCAACTATGGCTGCCTATATCTTCCATGCTAGGTGGGTTATTCTCAAGAGGAGTGGACTCCGCTCCTCATTCACGAGAAAGGGCCGATAACCGGGATGCCCAGTCCCATGATCCAAAAAGATCAAAGCAAATCAAAATAATTAAACAAAACTCCCCCTGGGACCCGTTGAATGTTGGAGGCACTCGTTGTTTTGAGAAAGCCATGGATTGATGCTTGTGGAGGAGGGGGAGTATAAACCTTTACCATTCTGTTTGGGAACTGCCTATAATGCATGTAGTATGGAAGATACAACGATCTCATAGTTCTTGCGTTGACAGTGAAAGTATGCCACTCAAAATATTATTTATCTCTATTTCAAAAATCGAGCTCTGGCACCTCTACAAATCCCTTCTTCCCTCTGCGAAGGGCCTATCTATTTACTTTTATGTTGAGTCATCACCCTTCTTATTAAAAAGCACCCGCTGGAGAGCACACTGTCGTTTGCATTCATTATGATTGGTTTATATTGGGCATGACTTGACTGGATCTCTTTTACCATGAATTACAATGTTTAGTCAGTCCTTGATCTTTAAAGGTGCTCTGCATTTATGCTTTGCGGTCTCAGAAAGGGCTAGCGAGATACCATTTGTTATATCATGTTATGATTATTTTGAGAAAGTGTTGTCATCCGAGTTTTATTATTATGGCTCGCTAGCTGATTATGCTATTGATATGAGTAATTGTGAGACCTACGTGTTATTGTGAGTATGGTTAGTTCATAATAATTGCAAAAACTTGAATGCTGGCTTTTCATGTTTACAACATCAAGAGCAAACAGAGTTTGTAAAAGTTTTTCTTTTTCTCTTTCAGTTTGTCAACTGAATTGCTTGAGGACAAGCAAGGGTTTAAGCTTGGGGGAGTTGATACGTCTCCGTCGTATCTACTTTTCCAAACACTTTTGCCCTTGTTTTGGACTCTAACTTGTATGATTTGAATGGAACTAACCCGGACTGATGCTGTTTTCAGCAGAATTGCCATGGTGTTGTTTTATGTGCAGAAAACAAAAGTTCTCGGAATTACTTGAAACTCCATGGAATATCTTAGAATAAATAATAAAAAATCCTCGCCAAAGATGAAGACCAGGGGGCCCACACCCTGTCCACGAGGGTGGGGGGCGCGCCCCTCCCCCTTGGGCGCGCCCCCTACCTCGTGGGCCCCCTGGTGGCCCTCCGACGCCAACTCCAACTCCATATATTGGCTTTCGAGGAGAAAAAAATCAGAGAGAAAGTTTCATCGCGTTTTACGATATGGAGCCGCCGCCAAGCCCTAATCTCTCTCGGGAGGGCTGATCTGGAGTCCGTTCGGGGCTCCGGAGAGGGGGATTCATCGCCGTCGTCATCATCAACCATCCTCCATCACCAATTTCATGATGCTCACTGCCGTGCGTGAGTAATTGCATCGTAGGCTTGCTGGACGGTGATGGGTTGGATGTGATTTATCATGTAATCGAGTTAGTTTTGTTAGGGTTTGATCCCTAGTATCCACTATGTTCTGAGATTGATGTTTCTATGACTTTGCTATGCTTAATGCTTGTCACTAGGGCCCGAGTGCCATGATTTCAGATCTGAACCTATTATGTTTTCATGAATATATGTGAGTTCTAGATCCTATCTTGCAAGTCTATAGTCACCTACTGTGTGTTATGATCCGGCAACCCCGAAGTGACAATAATCGGGACCACTCCCGGTGATGACCATAGTTTGAGGAGTTCATGTATTCACTATGTGTTAATGCTTTGTTCCGGTTCTCTATTAAAAGGAGGCCTTAATATCCCTTAGTTTCCAATAGGACCCCGCTGCCACGGGAGGGTAGGACAAAAGATGTCATGCAAGTTCTTTTCCATAAGCACGTATGACTATTTACGGAATACATGCCTACATTATATTGATGAACTGGAGCTAGTTCTGTGTCACCCTATGTTATGACTGTTACATGATGAACCACATCTGGCATAATTATCCATCATTGATCCGGTGCCTACGAGTTTTCCATATACTGGTTTACGCTTATTTACTTTTCCGTTGCTACTGTTACAATCACTACAAAAATACCAAAAACATTACTTTTGCTGTCTTTACTTTGTGACCGGTATCACCACTATCATATTACTTTGCTACTAAACACTTTGCTGCAGATACTAAGTTTCCAGGTGTGGTTGAATTGACAACTCAACTGTTAATACTTGAGAATATTCTTTGGCTCCCCTTGTGTCGAATCAACAAATTTGGGTTGAATACTCTACCCTCGAAAACTATTGTGATCCCCTATACTTGTGGGTTATCACACTCCGATCACTCGTTGCTAGATGAACTCATAGATAGATCTTGGTGAAACCGTATAATTTTTTTATTTTCTGCAACGTTCCCCAACAATGGCATCATGAGCCAGGTTTATGCGTAGTTCTCTTGGCACGAATAGAACACAATTTGTTGTGGGCGTAGATGTTGTTAACTTTCTTGCCGCTACTAGTCTTATTTTGCTTCAGCGGTATTGTGGGATGAAGCGGCCCGGACCGACCTTACACGTACGCTTACGTGAGACAGGTTCCACCGACTGACATGCACTAGTTGCATAAGGTGGCTAGCGGGTGTCTGTCTCTCCCACTTTAGTTGGAGCGGATTCGACGAAAAGGGTCCTTATGAAGGGTAAATAGAAGTTGACAAATCACGTTGTGGCTTTTACGTAGGTAAGAAAACATTCTTGCTAGAACCCTATTGCAGCCACGTAAAACTTGTAACAACAATTAGAGGACGTCTAACTTGTTTTTGCAACAAGTGTTTTGTGATGTGATATGGCCAAAGTTGTGATGAATGATGAATGATATATATGTGATGTATGAGATCATGTTCTTGTAATAGGAATCACGACTTGCATGTCGATGAGTATGACAACCGGCAGGAGCCATAGGAATTGTCTTTATTTTTTGTATGACCTGCGTGTCATTGAGAAACGCCATGTAAATTACTTTACTTTATTGCTAAACGTGTTAGCCATAGTAGTAGAAGTAATAGTTGGCGAGCAACTTCATGGAGACACGATGATGGAGATCATGGTGTCATGCCGGTAACAAGATGATCATGGAGCCCCAAGATGGAGATCAAGGAGCTATATGATATTGGCCATATCATGTCACTATTATTTGATTGCATGTGATGTTTATCATGTTTTTGCATCTTGTTTACTTAGAACGACGGTAGTAAATAAGATGATCCCTCAAAATAATTTCAAAAAAGTGTTTCCCCTAACTGTGCGCCGTTGCGACAGTTTGTTGTTTCGAAGCACCACGTGATGATCGGGTGTGATAGATTCCAACGTTCACATACAACGGGTGTAAGGCAGATTTACACATGCAAACACTTAGGTTAACTTGACGAGCCTAGCATGTACAGACATGGCCTCGGAACACAAGAGACCGAAAGGTCGAACATGAGTCCTATGAAAGATACGATCAACAAGGAGATGTTCGCCGATGATGACTAGTCTGTCTCACGTGATGATCGGACACGGCCTAGTCGAGTCGGATAATGTTTCACTTAGATGACTAGAGGGATGTCTAATCTGAGTGGGAGTTCATTAAATAATTTGATTAGATGAACTTAATTATCATGAACTTAGTCTAAAAATCTTTGCATAAATGTCTTGTAGATCAAATGGCCAACGCTCATGTCAACATGAACTTCAACGCGTTCCTAGAGAAAACCAAGCTGAAAGATGCTGGTAGCAACTATACTGACTGGGTCCGTAACCTGAGGATCATCCTCATAGCTGCCAGGAAACAATATGTCCTAGAAGCACCACTAGGTGAAGCACCCATCCTAGAGAACCAAGACGTTATGAATGCTTGGCAGCAGCGTGCTGATGATTACTCGCTCGTTCAGTGCGGCATGCTTTACAGCTTAGAACCGGGGCTCCAAAAGCGTTTTGAGCAACACGGAGCATATGAGATGTTCGAAGAGCTGAAAATGGTTTTCTAAGCTCATGCCCGGGTCGAGAGATATGAAGTCTCCGACAAGTTCTACAACAGTAAGATGGAGGAAAATAGTTCTGTCAATGAGCACATACTCAAGATGTCTGGGTTGCACAACCGCTTGTCCCAGCTGGACATTAACCTCCCAGACAAGGCGGTCATTGACAGAATCCTTCAGTCACTCCCACCTAGCTACAAGAGCTTTGTGATGAACTACAATATGCAGGGGATGGAAAAGACCATTCCTGAAGTATTTTCAATGCTGAAATCAGCGGAGGTAGAAATCAAAAAGGAACATCAAGTGTTGATGGTCAATAAAACCACCAAGTTCAAGAAAGGCAAGGGTAAGAAGAACTTCAAGAAGAACGGCAAGGATGTTGCCGCGCCCGGTAAGCCAGTTGCCGGGAAGAAGTCAAAGAATGGACCCAAGCCTGAGACTGAGTGCTTTTATTGCAAAGGGAAGGGTCACTGGAAGCGGAACTGCCCCAAATACTTAGCGGACAAGAAGGCCGGCAACACTAAAGGTATATGTGATATACATGTAATTGATGTGTACCTTACCAGTGCTCGTAGTAGCTCCTGGGTATTTGATACCGGTGCCGTTGCTCATATTTGTAACTCAAAGAAGGAGCTACGGAATAAGCGGAGACTGGCGAAGGACGAGGTGACGATGCGCATCGGGAATGGTTCCAAGGTCGATGTGATCGCCGTCGGCACGCTACCTCTACATTTACCTACGGGATTAGTTTTAAACCTCAATAATTGTTATTTAGTGCCAAGTTTAAGCATGAACATTGTATCCGGATCTCGTTTAATACGAGATGGCTACTCATTTAAATCCGAGTATAATGGTTGTTCTATTTATATGAGAGATATGTTTTATGGTCATGCTCCGATGGTCAATGGTTTATTCTTAATGAATCTCGAACGTGATGTTACACATATTCATAGTGTGAATACCAAAAGATGTAAAGTTGATAACGATAGTCCCACATACTTGTGGCACTGCCGCCTTGGACAGATTGGTGTAAAGCGCATGAAGAAGCTCCATGCTGATGGACTTTTATAGTCTCTCGATTATGAATCATTTGACACATGTGAACCATGCCTCATGGGCAGAATGACCAAGACTCCGTTCTCCGGAACAATGGAGCGAGCAACCAGCTTATTGGAAATCATACATACTGATGTGTGCGGTCCAATGAGCGTTGAGGCTCGCGGAGGATATCGTTATGTTCTCACTCTCGCTGATGACTTGAGTAGATATGGGTATGTCTACTTGATGAAACACAAGTCTGAGACCTTTGAAAAGTTCAAGGAATTTCAGAATGAGGTAGAGAATCAACGTGACTGAAAAATAAAGTTCTTACGATCAGATCGTGGAGGAGAATATTTAAGTCACGAATTTGGCACACACTTAAGGAAATGTGGAATCGTTTCACAACTCACGCCGCCTGGAACACCTCAACGTAACGGTGTGTCCGAACGTCGTAATCGCACTCTATTGGATATGGTGCGATCTATGATGTCTCTTACTGATTTACCGCTATCATTTTGGGGATACGCTCTAGAGACAGCTACATTCACTTTAAATAGGGCACCGTCTA
Source organism: Triticum dicoccoides (assembly GCF_002162155.2). Lineage (NCBI taxonomy): Eukaryota > Viridiplantae > Streptophyta > Magnoliopsida > Poales > Poaceae > Triticum > Triticum dicoccoides. Next base: position 589,472,983 of record NC_041386.1, read on the forward strand.
AATCCGTTGAGACGACACCGTATGAATTATGGTTTGGGAAGAAACCTAAGTTGTCATTTCTAAAAGTTTGGGGATGCGATGCTTATGTCAAGAAACTTCAACCTGAAAAGCTCAAACCCAAGTCGGAAAAATGCGTCTTCATAGGATACCCTAAGGAAACCATTGGGTATACCTTCTACCTTAGATCCGAAGGCAAGATCTTTGTTGCCAAGAACGGATCCTTTCTGGAAAAAGAGTTTCTCTCAAAAGGAGTAAGTGGGAGGAAAGTAGAACTCGATGAAGTACTGCCTCTTGAACCGGAAAGTAGTGCAGCTCAGGAAAATGTTCCTGTGGTGCCTACGTCCACTGGAGAGGAAATTAATGATGATGATCAAGGTACTTCGAATCAAGTCGCTACTGAACTTCCTAGGTCCACAAGGACACGTTCCACACCAGAGTGGTATGGAAACCCTGTCCTGGAAATCATGTTGTTACACAACGGTGAACCTTCGAGCTATGAAGAAGCGATGGCGGGCCCAGATTCCAACAAATGGCTTAAAGCCATGCAATCCGAGATAGGATCCATGTATGAAAACAAAGTATGGACTTTGACAGACTTGCCCGATGATCGGCGAGCGATAGAAAACAAATGGATCTTTAAGAAGAAGACGGACGCGGATGGTAATGTTACCATCTATAAAGCTCGACTTGTCGCTAAGGGTTATTGGCAAGTTCAAGGGGTTGACTACGATGAGACTTTCTCTCCCCTAGCGAAGCTGAAGTCCGTCCGAATCATGTTAGCAATTGCCGCATACTATGATTATGAGATATGGCAAATGGACGTCAAAACAGCATTCCTTAACGGTTATCTTAAGGAAGAACTGTATATGATGCAGCCGGAAGGTTTTGTCGGCCCTAAGAATGCTAACAAGGTATGCAAGCTCTAGCGATCCATTTATGGGCTGGTGCAAGCATCTCGGAGTTGGAACATTCGCTTTGATGAGATGATCAAAGCGTTTGGGTTTATGCAGACTTATGGAGAAGTCTGCGTTTACAAGAAAGTGAGTGGGAGCTCTGTAGCATTTCTCATATTATATGTAGATGACATACTTTTGATGGGAAATGATATAGAACTTTTGGACAGCATTAAGGCCTACTTGAATAAGAGTTTTTCAATGAAGGACCTTGGAGAAGCTGCTTATATATTAGGCATCAAGATCTATAGAGATAGATCAAGACGCCTCATAGGTCTTTCACAAAGCACATACCTTGATAAGATATTGAAGAAGTTCAATATGGATCAGTCTAAGAAGGGGTTCTTGCCTGTGTTGCAAGGTGTGAAATTGAGCTCAGCTCAATGTCCGACCATGGCAGAAGATATAGAAGAGATGAGTGTCATCCCCTATGCCTCAGCCATAGGGTCTATTATGTATGCCATGTTGTGTACCAGACCTGATGTAAACCTTGCCGTAAGTTTGGTAGGAAGGTACCAAAGTAATCCCGGCAAGGAACACTGGACAGCGGTCAAGAATATCCTGAAGTACCTGAATAGGACTAAGGACATGTTTCTCGTTTATGGAGGTGACGAAGAGCTCGTCGTAAAGGGTTACGTCGACGCTAGCTTCGACACAGATCTGGATGACTCTAAGTCACAAAACGGATACGTGTATATGTTGAATGGTGGAGCAGTAAGCTGGTGTAGCTGCAAGCAGAGCGTCGTGGCGGGATCTACATGTGAAGCGGAGTACATGGCAGCCTCGGAGGCAGCGCATGAAGCAATTTGGGAGAAGGAGTTCATCACCGACCTAGGAGTCATACCCAATGCGTCAGGGCCGATCAAACTCTTCTGTGACAACACTGGAGCTATTGCACTTGCCAAGGAGCCCAGGTTTCACAAGAAGACCAGGCACATCAAGCGTCGCTTCAACTCCATTCGTGAAAATGTTCAAGATGGAGACATAGAAATTTGCAAAGTGCATACGGATCTGAAAGTCGCAGATCCATTGACTAAACCTCTTTCGCGAGCAAAACATGATCAACACCAGAACTCTATGGGTGTTCGATTCATCACAATGTAACTAGATTATTGACTCTAGTGCAAGTGGGAGACTGTTGGAAATATGCCCTAGAGGCAATAATAAAAGGATTATTATTATATTTCCTTGTTCATGATAATTGTCTTTTATTCATGCTATAATTGTGTTATCCGGAAATCGTAATACATGTGTGAATACATAGACACCAACATGTCCCTAGTAAGCCTCTAGTTGACTAGCTCGTTGATCAACAGATAGTCATGGTTTCCTGACTATGGACATTGGATGTCATTGATAACGAGATCACATCATTAGGAGAATGATGTGATGGACAAGACCCAATCCTAAGCATAGCACAAGATCGTATAGTTCGTTTGCTAGAGCTTTTCCAATGTCAAGTATCTTTTCCTTAGACCATGAGATCGTGTAACTCCCGGATACCGTAGGAGTGCTTTGGGTGTACCAAACGTCACAACGTAACTGGGTGACTATAAAGGTATACTACGGGTATCTCCGAAACTGTCTGTTGGGTTGACACGGATCGAGACTGGGATTTGTCACTCCGTATGACGGAGAGGTATCTCTGGGCCCACTCGGTAATGCATCATCATAATGAGCTCAAGGTGACCAAGTGTTTGGTCATGGGATCATGCATTATGGTACGAGTAAAGTGACTTGCCGGTAACGAGATTGAATGAGGTATTGGGATACCGACGATCGAATCTCGGGCAAGTAACATACCGATTGACAAAGGGAATTGTATACGGGGTTGCTAATCCTTGACATCGTGGTTCATCCGATGAGATCATCGAGGAGCATGTGGGAGCCAACATGGGTATCCAGATCCCGCTGTTGGTTATTGGCCGGAGAGCCGTCTCGGTCATGTCTACATGTCTCCCGAACCCGTAGGGTCTACACACTTAAGGTTCGGTGACGCTAGGGTTGTAGAGATATGAGTATGCAGTAACCCGAAAGTTGTTCGGAGTCCCGGATGAGATCCCGGACGTCACGAGGAGTTCCGGAATGGTCCGGAGGTAAAGAATTATATATGGGAAATCGAGTTTCGGCCATCGGGAAAGTTTCGGGGGTCACCGGTATTGTACCGGGACCACCGAAAGGGTCCCGGGGTCCACCGGGTGGGGCCACCTATGCCGGAGGGCCCCATGGGCTGAAGTGGGAGGGGAAACAGCCCCTAGTGGGCTGGTGCGCCCCCCCCCCCTTGCCCCCCTGCGCCTAGGGTTGGGAACCCTAGGGGAGGGGGCGCCTCCACTTACCTTGGGGGGCACTCCACCCCCTTGGCCGCCGCCTCCCTAGGAGATCCCATCTCCTAGGGCCGGCGCCCCCCCCTTGGGGACCCTATATATAGAGGGAGGGAGGGAGGACAGCCGCACGCATGCCCCTGGCGCCTCCCTCTCCCACTCCAACACATCCTCCTCCTTCGCAGAGCTTGGCAAAGCCCTGTCGGAGTACTGCCTCTCCATCACCACCATGTCGTCGTGCTGCTGCTGGATCCATCTTCCTCAACTTCTCCCTCCTCCTTGCTGGATCAAGGCGCGGGAGACGTCATCTGCTCCGTACGTGTGTTGAACGCGGAGGTGTCATCCGTTCAGCGCTAGGATCTCCGGTGATTTGGATCACGACGAGTACGACTCCCTCAACCCCGTTCTCTTGAACGCTTCCGCTCGCGATCTATAAAGGTATGTAGATGCACTCCGATCACTCGTTGCTAGATGAACTCATAGATAGATCTTGGTGAAACCGTAGAAAAATTTTTATTTTCTGCAACGTTCCCCAACACATGGAACTAATCAAATACGTGTAGGTATGACATGGTGCTTTTTTTAATCTCTTGTGGATGTCAATATTTTTCTACAGTTACATATATACAACTGAATCACAAAGTTAAAAAATGATTAGGTACACCATAGAATAGTCTCACATCTTGGTTTATTTATTACCCTGTTTAAATATGAACCGACATGCTTGTCAAATTTATAATTTGTTATTTGCTTGCCTCAAGGCAATCTCTCTCTCTATCTATCTATCTATCTATCTATCTCTCTCTCTCTCTCTCTCTCTCTCTGTGTGTGTGTGTGGACAGAAACACTCCCATACCTGAGGTCTTAGTTAATGTACAGTGATTTAGTTACTTTTAGATTTTGGTATTTTTTGAGAAGTGCTCCACAAATATGAACGAAAGGAGCTTGTATTTGATGTAATAGTCTAGGAAGTTTTATTTAAGGTATCATCCATGTCAACGAAAAATAGTACTACACATGTGAATAAAAGGCACCTATGACATACAAAGTACTACAATAAAATCGGAGGGCTAGGGAAGTGTTGGACTGGAGCCTCGCCCCCATGCGGTATGCTCTTCCCAAGTACGTGCTCATGTTCACCGCATCTACATACTGGATGAAACCTTTTGCTAATTGCGAAGTATGTGCAAGTCAGTATTGAACGCTCTGTATTATTGTTCCATGTAGTAGTTTAGGTGGGAATTATATTGATGATTTCATTTTACCTTCATATCTGCTGAATTTTCTTACCAAACACAAAAGTTTTGTGTCTTGAGGTGTTGATAGAAGTGAACATAATTCATGAAACAATCCTAATACTCTGAAAATATTTTTATGGTTATTCCTATGAGGGGTGTGAGTGGAGACGGAAATGAGTGGATTAACACGTGGAGCAACTGCTGCCTATGAGGCGAGTGAGTGGAGACGGCCAGGTCTGTGCGGCGGAGGGGCTATAGAAGCTCGAACGAAAGATTAATATTGATTTGAGAGAATGTGCTTTCAAAATTTTGTCTTGACTACAACACTGTAGTTGTTTTTTCTGGTATGTATAGTAAGCATATAGGTGTCAATTTTGGAGCAGATGATAGATTGTTGTTGTGGTCATATGATATTTTCATGACTATTCATATCAATGATTATGCTTGCCCCCATGAGAAACACACGAAGAAGAAAAGATTGTGAGATAGGGAGGGGAAGAGAAAGATGACAAGGAGATGCATTTATCTACCCCATCACAAGAATGAAATATCATCACATGTCAATTGTCTATCACTCCCATATCACATGACATTTCTCTTTGTATATACATTTTTAGTAGCATATTTTTGTTATGTATATATTTTGTTAGCCCGTGGCAACGCAAGGGCATTCTACTAGTAGATAGTAGAGAAACACATCTTGACAACAACACATACTCGTAAACAGCAGCACATCTCATGAGCAACAACACTTATTTGTGGTAATTTTGGACATCAATTAACATTGATATATATAGCCATATAAGGAATGAGGCAATTCTAGACATTAATCACCTAGATACGTATCATGTATGGGATTCTGGACATGGGATTCTAGCTTTGTCATGGGCTAGCTGCGGGATTTATGTAAGAAAATGTTTAATATGTGGATAAATAATACTTAAGACCAATTTATAAAATTATATGCGGATACATGGTACACGGGTATGGGTTATACTAAACCATACACATACCCACTATACCCGATGTGTTTCAAATTTCCTATTTATGTACCCATGGGTATTTTTTTAACCCATACCCTTGCCATAATAGGATTTTTACCCGCTGGGTACACGGGTAATGGGTACCCATTGCCATCCCTAATCCTAGAAAGTACATCTAATACTGAAATAAAAGTATAGAAGATAGCGAGGTGCATGCGATGATTTCGCCAATCTTGATATTTCACAACTTCAACCTTTGGTTCATGCGATATTAGTGTGCATGTGGTGTACTTTGTCTCCTTGCATCCACATTGCGCTCCATGTTTCTAATAAAAAATGACTTTGCACTTGAAATTTTGTAACATGTAAAACATAGATTGTGTTAATGTACTCCGAAGATTTGAAGTTGTCCATAATTTACCAAGGATACAATTTTGAAATTAAACAACTTCTGAGTTGCGCTCCTATCGGTAGCGCCACATCCATAGTATCCCTAGACATGTTATCGATCGCATTCGTACAGGCTGAGAGGACATTCAACCACTCCGAATCTACTACCAACTGACAAACTGATAAGCAACATCAAGTGAAATGCCTTAAGTGGAACAGACAACCACAGCTAGAAACATCCTTTCGTTGCACTAAAGATTGAGTTGAGGCCCTAAGTAGTTCACATTTTTACATACAGTCCATTGAGTTTTTTGTGTACTAGGGGCAAAAAGGATGAGAAATGGAATCCCTACAAGCATATTTGCACATAAAAATTTGTGAAAACACGGAACACACAACACAGAGAACAGAGACCAAAGGTTTTTCTTCTTTCTCCACTTGCAAATCAAATCTCTGCAACCCTATAACCTACAAACTGTAGGAGCGTCGCTTAAAGACCATACCACTGAAAAGAGTGGAAATAGAGTGTCAGAATTGGATGAAATTGCAGAACTGAAGTTTTTGATGGGTCAAACCTTATGGGCACGTTTCACTCATCTCCCATTGCAAGCTCTAGTGTGTACTCATCTCTATCCTGAAATAGAAAGACGGATCGGTTTCATCTTAGGAAAGCTCGAAAGATGCACATATTTAAGAGGGGTATCAATAACACTGACTTGGCTGATAGCCATAGCTATCAGCTTCCTAGAACAAGGAACCGCAGTTTTCGAACAAGAAAAGGTTGGCAATACTTACAACAGGCCCTCGTGCAAAATATATTCCAAACTGGAGCCAATATACCTATACATTGAGAATTTGAGATAGACCATTGTTAATGGTGCAATCATCAGAATTTAGAAGAATATTTCATAGTTCCTACTGCATATTTGAACTAGAAAATTCTTAGAACTCATAAGGCGGCTAAGAGAATTGCTTGCCTTGTCTTTATCTTGAGCTTCAACCTCCATATAAGAGGATGGGTAACCAACACATAACAATGCATAGCCCTGAAAAGGAAGCCATACAAATGCAACATCAATAGGATTTTAGTTTGCTGAGGTAGAATCATAATGATTCACTAAGATTGTAACATATGGCCTGTATATGAAGCACACATAGTGCACCCGATTCACATTTGGCAATTCTAGAGCACAAAAAAATTAAAAGGTTACTGTGACGAATAAAGTTTCGTCCAACGGTTGTACTCATCACCATGCAATGCAAATGATAAAACTGAACGGGATGACAGTAACACAGTAGCACATACACAAACGACATAACTAAATCAGATCATGGGACAATAATTGCATAATCGCACACAATCTATTTAACAGTAATGAACATGAAGATCCCAATAACGCATAACAAAGTGGGTTTACGTGCTCTCTTAAGTCGCGGATATAACAACAGCTTATGTCTCATTTGCCCTGATTTATCTTAACAGTGCAGCTAGTACAACAACCTGATTAGCACAAATTTCTTAATTTAGTAGCTTGTCTAGATGTAAACAAGGGTTGAAAGGATGGACTGAGAAGCAATTATCCATTGGAAGGAAGGAGATCTTAGTAAGAGCA
>NC_041386.1:589480752-589487733 GCF_002162155.2 Triticum dicoccoides
GCCGCCGCCCCCAGGTCTGCCCTAGACGCTCTTTAAAAAACATGATTGGGAAAATTTCGGAAAACACGGCATACATTAGGCGATATTTAGGTGGTTCACAGTTTTTTTACATATAGAAACATAATAATAAGTCTACTAAAAAGAAGAAGAAGAACGGCCGCGCCGACAGGCCGAAGAACTCGCTGAACACGTCGAAGTCGCCGCCGCCATCGTCGTCCTTCTCCTCCTTCACGCGGCCGTCCCTACTGGACCCCTGCCTGGGGTCCCCATGGTGCACTGGTTTGGCCGGCGGCAGCACCTCATTGTCGCTGTCATTGAGAACGACGACGCCTCCCTCGTCTCGGCCACGACACCGAGCGGCGATCTCCTCCAGGACGCGGCGCTGGCGCTCCATCTCCGTCCGCACCCAGTCCTCCCGCGCCCACTTCATGGCGGCCTCGTCGTCGAAGGCGGCCTCGTCGTTGTGCTCGCACTTCACGGGGCCAAGCGCCGGCTCCGTCTGCGGCCTTATGAGGCGGGAGGCTGGACCCGAGGAACCGCCGCCGCCCTCGTTGATGGCGATCCGGAGGAGTGGGAGGAGGAACGGGAGGAGGAGGACCCGCCCAGCATCCTCCTCGACTTCCATGAACCGCAACTTTGGCGGGGGACCGGGGCGGCCGGGTACGTCAGCGGCAGATCGTTGCCGCCCTCGAGGTACTCGAGGACGGCGTGTAGCGTGCAGCCGGGGGCGCCCCACCGCAGGCAGCAGCCATAGCTGTTGTTGCGCCCCCTCACCAGTGGCGTGTTGTTGATGGAGGCCAGCCGCTCCGCCTTTCGGTGTTTGAAGTACACTGCCCACGCCTCGTGGTTGCCGGCGTCGTACTCCGGAAGGGCTTGCTCCTCCTCCGATAGAGACGCCCGCACACGGTTGATCTCGGATTGGAAGTAGTTGGGGTGCTCGACGTCGGGCAGCGGGGGGACGGGGATACCCCCGGCGCTGAGCCTCCACCGCCCCGGCGCACGCATGTCGGGAGGCGCCGGGTAGTTCGCTTCGTGGAGGAGATAGGCTTCCCACTCGTGTAGAGAGCGGCGGCTGAAGCCATTGGCCGCTGCCCCTCGCCGGGGCACCTTTCGCCCATCGTCTGTGCGTGCACCGGGAGAGAGGGAAAGAGAGTTCGGCGGCAACGGCTATGAGTGCACGGGGAGAGAGGGGGTTTGCGGGTAGGGTGCGTTCAGCGGTGAGGCAGGGGCGGCTTATATAGAGGCCGAGAGGTGGCATGTGTACGCGTGACGAGAGAGGGCGCATTTTCTCACCGCGCCGCCCATGAGGAATCAATGGAAGGCTGATCGGCGGCAGCCTTGGCATTGATTCCCCATGGAAACCGAGGCGATGAGGACGACGAGGCGCGGGGGTCGCTGACTCGGCGGGCCCGCCATTCTTTCGCACAAAAAAAGATTGTACGGGGCCGCCGGGCGCCCCCCAGCGCGCCGGGTTTGGCCTGGGTTCGTCGGCGCTAGTTTCGTCCCTAACCGGCGAAAATTGGGCTCCTGTGGGCGCGATTGGGCCGATTTTTGGGCGTCGGCGCTAAAAAATGGCCTTGGGAGGCCTGTTGGGGTGCAGCTGGAGATGCTCTAAAGGCCACAACTCAAGCTATAACTGTGTTCGCCATCTTTGTATTTTATTTGTCTAAAGGAATTTGCAAAGAAATTAATGACATTATTGCTCAGTTTGGGTGGCGAGATGAGGAGGATAATAAAAAGATGGATTGGCTCGCATGGTGGACAATTCTCTTTCCTAAAAGTGAAGGGGGTAAGGACTTTAGAGATTTATATATTCTTTTAGCCTTGCGATGCTTGCCAAGCAATGATGGAGATTCATACCTAACCCTGATTTGTTCCACGCAAGAATTTTAAAAGCCAAGTACTTCCCTAACTATGATCTCTTACAATCTACCCTTAAGAAAGGATCATCATTCACGTGGCCACAACATCATGTTTTCTTTTTCATCCTTCAAGCGTGGATATATTTGGAGGATTGGTACAGGGGAGAGGATCCCATACAGTTCGGACTGGAAGGTTATTACCCCGAAAATGCTACATTCACGGGCTCCTACGAAGAGAATACATAAACATCCTAACTAAGTAACTATGCCCCCTGATTTTTAAGGGGTGGGCCCCTCCCTTCCCTTATGTCCAATCACATCTTCGCACGTTGTTGATTTTTTATTACTTTTATTATTACCCACCCCACGAGGTTAAATAGTAGTTAGGGATCTAATCGATGCTATTATTATTGGTTTGTGGCATGAAGAGCTCACGGGGATAATGAGTTTGGCTAAAAAAAGGAGATGAGAGGAGGGGATTGCTAATTTGGGCGCGGTAATCTCTCCGGGCCTCTCAACGTGCGGGTCGATGTATATATAGAGCTAATTAAGCTCCTTCATCCTCACACCGCACCACAATCTCTCCTCCTACGTAGTGTGCAAACCAACCAACACAAGACAAGAGAAGCAGCAATGGTGGTGCAGCAGTGTACGGTGGCGCTGTTGGTGGCCGTCGCCCTCGTGGCGGGGCCAGCCATCTCGTATGCTGTCGAAGCTGGCTACGCCCCAGCCGGGCCACAGCCCAAGGCCACGACTGAGGAGCAAAAGCTAGCTGAGAAGGCCAACAACGCCTTCAAGGCGGCCGTGGCGGCCTCAGCCGCAGCCCCTCCAATGGACAAGGGCAAGATATTCCTGAACACCTTCGTGCAGATCTTCGGCAGCTGGTCTCTTGAGGGGGTCACCGACACGTCCAGCACCAAAGCCATTTTCAACTCCAGGGTCGGCTTCACTCTGGCGTGGGCCTCACACAAAGCCTAGGGTGCTACCCCGGAGGCCAAGTATGAATCCTTCGTGGCCATGTTCGACAAGTCGCTCTGCATCATCGTCGGCATCCTGAAGGTCCACTCCGGTGAGGAAGTCAAGGGGCCGATCCCTGCCGGCGAGCTCAAGGCCATCGACCAGATCGACGCCGCCTTCAGCACTGCAGCCACCACTGCCGACGCTGCCCCGATAAAGGACAGGTCCACCGTCTTCGACTCTGCCTTCAGCAAGGCCATCAAGGAGACCACTGGTGATGCATACGAGGCCTACAAGTTTGTCCCTGCCCTCGAGTCTGCCGTCAAGAAGAGCTACGCCATTTTTCTTCCCAGGAATCCCCAGGACAAGCGCACGCTCATTGAGTCATTCCTGAGCGACACCATCGTCTCCATGGTCGTCCCCGCCCCCGCCACTCCCACCGCCGCCGCCGCTGCCGGTGGCTACAAAGTCTGAGCTCATCACGCATATACTGTACGTAGATATGCATATGCGTACGTGTGTACGTTACTGTGGCGGTGAGCGAGTTTGATCGATAATCAAAATCAATTCTTTGTTTTCGTTTCATGCACCGGCGATCGAGATCGATGACTTCTTAGAGCATCTCTAGCCGTTCTCCCCCCCCCCCCGGGGCTTGAAATAGCGTCGGCTGGGGGCCAACCGATGGAAAAATCGGCGTAGGGGGCTCGGGTTTCCAGCTGAACCCCAAGCTCGCCCCCCTCAGCCGCCGATTTTGGCCCACTTTCGGCGAAAATCGGCCCAATTTTGGCCCATGTTCGGTGTGGTTTGGAACAAATTGAACAAAAATTAATTTTTATCACATAGTTCATCACAGAAATCAATACAAATCAAATAGTTCAACAAATCAAACTCATAATTTGAACACAAAAAAACTCATATTTCATCATATGTCGAGCTAGGTGTTGCCCTTGAGCCTCTATAGGTGCTCCACCAAATCGTGCTGCAGTTCTTGATGCACATGTGGGTCTCGCATCTCCTGACGCATATTGAGTAAGGCAGACCAGGTTGCCGGTAGCTGGTGATCAACTTTGGCAAGAGGACCCAGCGTGTAATATGGTTCAGTGTCAAACACTAGCTCTTCCTTCTCGCTCTCAATGATCATGTTGTGCAAGATGACACGGCAAGTCATGACTTTCCACATTTGATCTTTCAACCAGGTCAGAGCGGGGTACCAGACAACAACAAATCGAGATTGGAGCACACCAAACGCCCGCTCGATATTCTTCCTGCAAGCCTCCTGACACTTGTCAAAGTAGGAGTTCTTGCCTCCTGGCATAGGGTTTGAGATAGTCTTCACAAATGTGGACCATCTCGGATAGATGCCATCTGCTAGGTAGTATCCCTTGTTGTAGTGGCGCCCATTGACCTTGAAGTTCACCGGAGGAGCATGACCTTCAACAAGCTTGGCAAAAACATTCGAGCACTGCAGTACATTGATGTCATTGTGAGTTCCTGGCATACCGAAGAAGGATTGCCAAATCCAGAGGTCCTGTTTGGCCACCGCCTCAAGTACCAAACTGCAAGCTCCTTTGGAACCTCTGTACATCCCCTGCCAAGCAAATGGACAGTTTTTCCATGCCCAATGCATACAGTCGATGCTTCCAAGAATCCCAGGAAATCATCTTGTTGCATTCTATACTAGGATCCGAGCAATGTCTTCAGCATTGGGTGATCGCAAGTATTATGGTCCAAACATTGCCACCACTATTCTGCAGAACTTGTACAAACACTCAATGGTGGTGGACTCGGCCATGCATCCATAGTCTTCCAGTATATCACGGGGAGCTCCGTATGCAAGCATCCTCGTAGCTGTCGTGCACTTCTGGAGTGAGGTGAATCCAAGTGTGCCGGTGCAATCCTTCTTGCACTTGAAGTAGCTGACGAACTCTCGGGTGGAATTCACAATCCCGAGGAAGAGCTTTCAGCTCATCCGATAAACGGCACCGAAATACTTACTCCCCGTGCAGTGGAGCGTCGGTGAAGTAGTCGGTGTCGAGCAAGCAATAGCCCTTCAGTCGATGCCTCACTAGTGCAGAACCAGGCAATAGCACCGGTTCGTAAGGCCCTTTAGTGACGGTTTAGGAACCGGCACTAACGTTTCGGCACTAAAGCCCCCCCCCCCCTTTAGTACCGGTTCAGCATGAACCGGTGCTAAAGGGCAACCACGTGGCACGAGCCAGCTCCGGGGGCCGGGAGCCCTTTAGTACCAGTTGGTAACACCAACCGGTACTAAAATGTTTGGGGGGTTTTTGGTTTTATGATTTCTTTTTCATCTAATTTTGTGTTTTCCATTTTAATTCTTTTTCGTTTGCTTGTATTTTACGGTACTACACATTGTACACGTTATGCATATATATATATATATATATATATATATATATATATATATATATAGAATTTCTAGTAGAACCAATCATATATATATCATCAATGTCTCACAAACCATATTAATTCACACATACACACATGTATAGCTATATACAATTTCTCCTACATATGCATGTTGCCTTCGGAGCCAGTGGCATTAGCCTAATTGGTGCCTTCGGAGCACGATGACAATTGGAAGTGGTTCATGGGGGCGGTAGCGGGTAATAGTATTCTCCCTTCGGATTTATGATCTGGTCGAGCAAAAATCCCGCTATTTCCTCTTGAAGAGCTTCTACGCGCTCCGTTTCTAGGAGCTTGTCCCGCACCTCTTTGAACTGTTAAGAAGGAGATCAATATGCATGTGTATTAGTTGTGTGACTAGATATCGATAATGGTGTAAAAATTGTGAATAGTGTTCTGACAAGCGTACCCATTCATGTCTTTGAGATCTGCTCCTTTCGGACGCCATCATGCGAATGTTCTCGCAAACGCAGAATGCACACAGATCAGTCCCCTGCGCCTGCTTTAGGGCCTTTATTACCAGAATGGAATTTAATTTGATCACATAATAATTAATCAAGCATGATAATTAAAGAGATGGCAGCTAGCTAGCTAGCTAGTACTACTTAATTACTTACCTTGGATCGAAACCATTTCAGCTTTGGTTTCCATTCGCCTTCCGTGACGCTGATGAACCTTGCCCAAGCCCTGCCCGCCGACAAAGAAAATGAATAAAGGGGTTATTAAATAGTTCATATCATGAAATGACGAATTACTAAATAGGCCGAGATATATAGTTAATAATGATTGAAATTACCTGTTGACTATCCCAAACAAGATGTTATAGTCACTTTGTTTTTTAAGTAGCGAGTCCAGTATTTCAACTGTTCCGGCGTCAACTTTAATGATACACAAGATCCAGTGAAATCTGCATGCACACACGTTTGCATGTCTTAATTAAGCGGGCATATGTAAGCAAAAACATGTAGCTAGCTAGCTAGTAGGCAAAAACAGAGAATTTGTAGTACAAGAAAGTGTGACTCACTGGAAGTTGTAAGGAAGTAGTATATCTTCATTGTATTTGAGGCGCTTCAAGAACTCTAGCATGCTGTCCTCTACCTCTTTTTCTTGATGCTTGTTTATTTTCCATGTGTATTCATTAATGGTGTTTGGGTCAATGAACCCAATGCCATATCGTCCACCTTTTCTCATTTCATACATCTTCATCCTGCATAATACCACAGAAAAGAATATAGTGAGGATAATTACAGGTAATGATTGATCAAAAGGATCACTACAGCTAGCTTGAGACTTAAATTACAGAAAGAAATCACTTATAGACAATAGCAACTGACGATAGATTTGTCGAGTGTGTCTTGATTGTATAACTGAAACAGTTCAGGATACTCAATGGCCATAGCTTTCTCATGGTAGTAATCATCCTTCTTGACATACACCATGAGGGACTCTCGATTGGATCTCTTGGTAATGTCCATGTACCATTGATGCAATTCATACATTCTCGTTGGGAGCTTGTTGACATCTTCTGGCTCGACCAAAGGTTCGCCCCGGACATATTTCCGTTTTATTTCCTCCTCTGTAATCCCAGGCATGTCCTCGATCTCGAGGAGTTGTCCAACAGTGATCTTGGGTTCTTCAGCCTGCATTATATGCTCCTGGGTTATTACCACATCGCCCACCTCGGGAACGTAAACTGTTTGGCCACAATAATATTGGGCGTGCGTACTGTCACGTG
>NC_041386.1:589487936-589491424 GCF_002162155.2 Triticum dicoccoides
CTCGAGCTCGAGCTCGCCTCCTTCTGTAGACGTCGTCGATGTAACTTCCTGATGTGGCGCTCATAGTCTGTGTCAACAGGCTTAGGAGCTGGTGGTTGAGCCATACGAATGAAGTGGTCAACTACTTCCACAGGCACTTTCTCCCTTGGCGGCGGTGGCGGTTTCGGTCCAAAATGGGCGTCGAGTTCTGCCTGCACTATGGCATTGGTTTGCTCCTCAGTCCTGTCGTAAGCCCTCACAGGAAGAGGAGTAGTGAGGTTTGGACCATATTTATATCGCTTGCCTCCGCCTGTACTTCCTGTACTATGACCTCGACTCGTACCGCTACGCACCATAGCTGCGGGGTGTCTCTTCTGCAATTGCTGAGGCGGCGGAGACGGCTGACGGGGCTGAGTTGTGCGAGGAGGAGTGGCCTGAAGCTGTGCCGGACTTGAAGTGGCCTGAGGTTGTGCCGGACTTGGAGGAGGAGTGGACGTCTGACACTGTGTCGGACTTGGAGGAGGAGTGGCCTGACACTTTGCCGGACTTGGAGGAGGAGGAGTGGCCTCACGCGTTGGTGGACTTGGAGGAGCGGGAGTTTGCTGACTCGGTGGCGGACTTCGAAAGATGATGCAATCCTTTCTCCATAGGATGACACGATGTATGGCCTCTCCCAATGTGTGCTCGTCGTCACCTCCAGGAATGTCAAGCTGTAGCTCCGAATATGGGTCCACCACCTCATCAACCAAGACACGAGCATAGCCCGCTGGAATCAGGTTGCAATGGAAGGTTGCCTCGGGGGAATTTGAAAAAGCAACGGCGTCCGCCACCTTCATGGATATGTTCTTCATTTTGAAGTGTAGCTCGCAGTTAGTGTTCTCCGTGATGTCATCCACGGGGTATCTATCCAGCACTACTGCGTCGCACGGGGCGGAACCCACGCTGCTTCTCGGCATGGATGGGGCGGTGGTATCCAATGCTGGATCATCCGCTAGCTATTGCAGCTGCTGAGACCCCCTTTGCTGGCTAAGTGAGTCGATCTGCTCCTGCTACCGCTGGAATTTAGCGGCCAATTCCGCTTGACTTGCTTCTAGGCCTTGAAGGCGTTCATAGTCTCGCTTCCTCTGCTCCTCCTCCATCTTCCTCTTCTTCTCCTCTGCAATCTTCTTTCTCGCACGGGTTCTGTAGTCGGCGTTCCAGTCCGAAAACCCCTCATACCACGGAATAGCGCCCTTGCCTCGTGTTCTTCCCGGGTGTTCAGGATTTCCCAGGGCACGCGTAAGCTCGTCGTTCTCTCTGTTGGCCTGGAACACCCCCGATCGAGCCTCTTCTATTGCAACAAGTAGCGCATCGTGGGCTCCGTTCAGACATGCCTTCGCCGAAACATTGCCTGTCTTCGGGCCCAACTCCCCCCCCCCCCATGCGCATAGAACCAAGTCCTGCACCTGGGGGGCCAGCTCTTAGTAACCGGAGTGACACTTGCATCCTCCATCTCTTTCTCAAACTTATCCCACTTAGGCATTGCCACCGCGTAGCCACCTGGCCCCAGCTTATGGAACTTATCCTTTTTTTCGGCATTCTTCTTGTTTATTCTCGACCGTTCCTTAGCTAATTCTGAATCCTTGAATTTCACGAAATTGTCCCAATGAGCACTTTGATTCTCTAGTATCCCCTCGAATACTGGAGTCTTCCTTCCTCCCTTGACGTACTTCTCCCACGTCGTTCTCTTGTGGTTCTTGAATGCAACCGCCATCTTCCTAAAAGCAGCGTCCTTGACTTTCCGCACATCTGCTTCTGTGAAATTATCTGGTAGGGTGAAATGTTCCATGAGAGTATCCCAAAGCAGTTTTTTTTTATTCTCGTCAACAAAAGTAACATTTGGACGTGGCTTTCCTGGCTTTCTCCATTCTTGAAGGGAGATCGGGAGTTGGTCCTTCACAAGAACTCCGCACTAACGAACGAACTTGTCCGCATTCTTCTTAGGAGCTAATAGTTCGCCATTAGGTTTGAATGCCTCGATATTGTACTTTACGCCCTCCTTCAACTTTTTGTTCGGTCCTCGTTTCGTCCTTTCGCCTGAAGATTTGCTTGATCCGGATGGCTGAAAGAAGAAAGATCGATTCGTTAATATATCTTCAACTCATTTAAAACATGCGATGATCACCAGATTCCTGCTTATATAAATATATATACCTCGCCGGTGTTTGTTGTTTCAGGATCAACATGTTCTTCGTCGTAGTTCATGACTTCATCTTCTCGGTCGTCGCGATCGAATATCATATCACCCTCTCCGGTGTAGTTTAGAAATTCGGAGTCGTCAAAATCTTCTTCATTCTGATCATCATCTGGCCCGTGTATGATATCGAACATGGTCTATTCCCTCTCTCTGTCGGTATTGTCCGCCATAGCTTTTATTTAACTATGCCAAAAGAAATATAAAAGAATTTAGTATAATCTCGAATAATAGATATAATCTCGAATACATCGTCTCGAATAATAGATTTAATCTCGAATACGTCGTCTCGAATAATAGATATAATCTCGAATACATCGTCTCAAATAATATATATAATCTCGAATAAATCATCTCGAATATTATATATCGAATACATCACTAGCTAGCTAGCTAGCTAGCTAATAAAGATCGAATACTAGAGAGTAATCTAGGCGGTGGACAACCAAAGTGAAGGAACCATCACTGGATCATAGCTCGGGTGATCTCCCCAAAGAACCTGCCAGGTATTGGAGAACCTGACGTCCATAGCAGCCATGTAGCGATGGACGTGCTCGTCCTCCTCCCTGACATGGCGACGTACCACCTCCGGCGGGGCCGGCTCCCTCCGCACCGAAAGTGGCCCACGCGAATGCCACCAAAGGAGATGAGGGTCGACGACGGGACCCGAGGCCGGGTTCCTCACCAAGCGTCGCACCCCTGAAGATAGCACCTCCCAGTGCCAGCCCGGCGGAGCCCAGTCCCGGACATGGGTCCTCTGAAGCAGGACATCGTCGCGAACGGGTCGACGGCGAGGATGCGGGCCGGGCATCATCGACAACAAAAATACTATATGCAAATGTAACACTAATTATGCTATCATTGCATATGTCAAAATTCTATATGCTATTTCATACTAATTAAGCATCTAACACTAAAAACAGAAAAAACAACTTCTATACATCCATTAAAACAGAAAAACAACATTATATAAAAATATTCCATACTAATTAAACACTAATTATATCCATCTAACATGCATTCATACATATATACTAGTGAAAAAATAATAATCTGAAAAATCTAAACTAATTAAACATACAAAATACGTATATACTAATTAAGGAAATGTGTGTGTGTGTTCATCATGCTTGTGTGTGTGTATGGGCTCGGGGAGGGGCGGCGCCCATGGTGGCCACCGGGGGCGAGGGAGAAGGGTTAGAGGGGGAGAGCTCACAGCGGGGCGACGGCGACGGCGAGGCGACGGCCCGGGGCGGCGACGGGCCGGGGCGTGACG
>NC_041386.1:589491947-589539560 GCF_002162155.2 Triticum dicoccoides
CGGCGACGCGGGGACGGCGCGACGGGGACGGGCTCGGGGCGGCGACGGAGACGAGGGAGGCGACGGCGACGGGGACAGGGGCGGCGACGGGGATGAGGGCGGCGACGAGGATGGGGGCGGCGACGGCGTCGATCGATCGGGAAGAAGCAAAGGGAGAATGAAATTTTTCGAAGTGATGTATATATAGAAGGCACCTTTAGTACCGGTTGGAGCCACCAACCGGTACTAAAGGCCTGTTTTGGCCTGGCCAGGCGGCGGGAAGAACCCCCCTTTAGTACCGGTTCGTGGAACCAACCGGTACTAAAGGCCCCCCCTTTAGTACCGGTTGGTGCCACGACCCGGTACTAAAGGGTGTGCGCTGCCAAGCGAGGGGCACAAAAGTTTAGTCCCACCTCGCTAGCCGAGGGGCACTCGCACTTGCTTATAAGCCCCGCCGTCGCTGCTGTCTCGAGCTCCTCTCTTAAGCAGACCTTTTGGGCCTACCTCTTCTGTGATGCCCTGTTGGGCCTACTGGGCTAGTGGGCCTGCATCCTGGCCCAACTTGAATTTGGGTTTCTAGTCGTATGCAGGCCGCTGTGGCCCAGTAGGTGGGCTTTTTTTCTTATTTTTTTGCTTTATTTATTTTTGTGAATAACTTAACTTTGAAAATAGATTTTTCAGTGATTCTGTTTTCTTATGTTTAATATTAGTGTGTTTTATCATTATATTCAATTTGGTAATGCTTAGGTTATTTAAAAAATGAAATGCCTTTGTAACGGATGAGTTTTTGTCCGAAACCCTGATACTTCGAAACAGACTGTCCATTTTGTACACGAAGTGCATCCAGTTTTTGCGGTAACCCTCTCTACATTTTTGCACATGCTATGTGGGTGAAATTATACCATGCCAAGTTTCATCCTTTTCTGAGTTCATTTGAAATGCTTTTCAATTTCAGGGTCATTTAGCTGAAAAAATCAGTAAATGCATGAAAGAATTTGCTTGCACATAAAATTTCTTCGCGTTTCAAATGCCAAAACACATAACTAGCTACCCTAACTATTACAGAGACTCCCTCCTGGGTGTGAAACACAGAAGAAAGTGATGATAGTTAAGTTGATCACATCCCAGATCTTTGGGTGTGAAACTTTTTCTTCGCGTGTGTCCTTTTGCGTCATAGTCATGGAAAATCTTCATCATTTAACGGGATGCTCGGGTCAATATTCACTGTGAATGGAGCAATTTCATCAAACTTTTCATAATCTTCTGACTTGTTTGTCTTGTCATCCACTCCCACGATGTTTCTCTTCCCAGAAAGAACTATGTGCCGCTTTGGCTCACCGTACGATGCATTCACTTCCTTATCTTTTCTTTTTCTTGGCTTGGTAGACATGTCCTTCACATAGAAAACCTGTGCCACATCATTGGCTAGGACGAATGGTTCGTCTGCATACGCAAGATTGTTGAGATCCACTGTTGTCATTCCGTACTGCGGGTCTTCCGTTACCCCGCCTCGTGTCATATTGACCCATTTGCACCGAAACAAAGGGACCTTCAAACCACGTCGATAGTCAAGTTCCCATATGTCCTGTATATAACCATAATATGTTTCCTTTCCCGCCTTGGTTTCTGCATCAAAGCGGACACCACTGTTTTGGTTGGTGCTCTTCTTATCTTGGGCGATCGTGTAAAATGTATTACCATTTATCTCGTACCCTTTGAAAGTCATTATATTCGAAGATGGTAACTGGGACAGCAAGTACAGGTCATCTTCAATAGAGGTGTCATGCATGGTACGTGCTTGCAACCAGCTGGCGAAACTCCTGGTTTGTTCACGTGTAATCCAGTCATTAGACCGCTCTGGGTGTTTCGAGCGTAGCAAATTCTTGTGTTCATCCATATACGGAGCCACCAAGGCGGAATTCTGTAGAACTGTGTAGTGTGCTTCAGTGAGAGAATGTCCGTCCATACATATTATTTGTTCCCCTCCTAGCGTGCCTTTTCCATCCAGTCTGCCCTTATGCCGCGATTCAGGAACACCAATCGGCTTAAGGTCAGGAATAAAGTCAATACAAAACTCAATGACCTCCTCATTTTGACGGCCCTTGGAGATGCTTCCTTCTGGCCTAGCACGGTTATGAACATATTTCTTTAAGACTCCCATGAACCTCTCAAAGGGGAACATATTGTGTAGAAATACAGGACCCAAAACATTAATCTCTTCGCATAGGTGAACTGGGACGTGCGTCATGATGTTGAAGAAGGATGGTGGGAACACCAACTCGAAACTGACAAGACATTGCACCAAATCATTCTATAACCTTGGTATGATTTCTGGATTGATTACCTGCTGAGAGATTGCATTGAGAAATGCACATAGCTTCACAATGGCTAATCAAACGTTTTCTGGTAGAAGCCCCCTCAATGTAACCGTAAGCAGTTGCGTCATAATCACGTGGCAGTCATGAGACTTTAGGTTCTGGAACTTTTTCTCTGCCATGTTTATTATTCCCTTTATATTCAACGAGAAGCCAGACGGTACCTTAATACTGAGCAGGCATTCAAAAAAGATTTCCTGCTATTCTTTGGTAAGAGCGTAGCTTGCATGACCCTGATGTATGCCGTCTTTTCCGTGCATATGTTGCTGGTCCTCCCGTGCCTCAGGTGTATCTTTTGTCTTCCCATACAGTCTCAAGAAGCCAAGCAGGGTCACACAAAGATTCTTCGTCACGTGCATCACGTCGATTGCGGAGCGGACCTCGAGGTCTTTCCAATAGGGCAGGTCCCAAAATATAGATTTCTTCTTCCACATGGGTGCGCGTCCGTCAGCGTCATTCGGAACAGGTTGTCCACCAGGACCCTTTCCAAAGACCACCTTCAAATCCTTGACCATATCATGTACATCAGCACCAGTATGGTGGCGAGGCTTCGTCCGGTGATCCGCCTCACCTTTGAAATGCTTGCCTTTCTTTCTTACGGGATGCCTGCTCGAAAGAAATCGATGATGTCCCAGGTACACATTCTGATTAGCCAAATATATACTGTCGGTATCGTCCAAACAGTGCGTGCATGCACGGTATCCCTTGTTTGTCTGTCCTGAAAGGTTACTAAGAGCAGGCCAATCATTGATGGTCACAAACAGCAATGCCTTTAGGTCAAATTCTTCCCCCATGTGCTCATCCCACGCACGTACACCTGTTCCATTCCACAGTTGTAAGAGTTCTTCAACTAATGGCCTTAGGTACACATCAATGTCGTTGCCGGGTTGCTTAGGGCCTTGGATGAGCACTGGCATCATAATGAACTTCCGCTTCATGCACAACCAAGGAGGAAGGTTATACAAACATAGAGTCACAGGCCAGGTGCTATGGTTGCTGCTCTGCTCCCCAAAAGGATTAATGCCATATGCGCTTAGACCAAACCATACGCTCCTTGCGTCATCTGCAAACTCCTTCCTGTACTTTCTTTCGATTTTTCTCCACTGCGACCCGTCAGCGGGTACTCTCAACTTTCCGTCTTTCTTACGGTCTTCTTTGTGCCATTGCATCGCCTTGGCATGCTCTTTGTTTTGGAACAAACGTTTCAACCGTGGTATTATAGGAGCATACCACATCACCTTGGCAGGAATCTTCTTCCTGGGGCGCCGACCCTCAACATCACCAGGGTCATCGCGGCTGATCTTATAGCGCAATGCACCACATACCGGGCAAGCGTTCAAATCCTCGTACTCACCGCGGTAGAGGATGCAATCATTAGGGCATGCATGTATCTTCTGCACCTCTAACCCTAGAGGGTAGACAACCTTCTTTGCTTCGTACGTACTCTCGGGCAATTCGTTGTCCTTTGGAAGCATATCCTTTATCATTACCAGCAACTTTCCAAATCCCTTGTCAGATACACCATTCTCTGCCTTCCATTGCAGCAATTCCAGTGTGGTGCCCAGCTTTTTCTTGTCACCTACGCAATTCGGGTACAACAATTTTTTGTGATCCTCTAACATGCGCTGCAACTTCTTCTTCTCCAAATCACTTGTGCAGTTTCTCTTTGCATCGGCAATGGCCCGACCTAGATCATCAACGGGCTCATCTGATGCCTCTTCTTCAGCTTCTTCCCACATTGCCGGCTCAGCTTCTTCCCGCATTACCAGCTCAGCTTCTTCCCCCATTGTTGTATCATCGTATTCAGGGAACCCATGGCCAGGATAGTTGTCGTCGTCCTCTTCTTCTTCATTGTCTTCCATCATAACCCCTCTTTCTCCGTGCTTGGTCCAAACATTATAATGGGGCATGAAACCGGACTTAAACAGGTGGACGTGAATGGTTCTTGACGTAGAGTAATTGTGACCATTCTTACAGCGAGCACATGGACAAGGCATAAAACCATCCGCCCGCTTGTTTGCCTCAGCCGCAAGCAGAAAAGTATGCACGCCCTCAACGAACTGGGGAGAGCATCGGTCATCGTACATCCATTGCCAGCTCATCTTCATTACACAACACCTAATAGACCAAATTAATACAAGTTCATACATAAAGTTCATACAACACTTAAATGCAACAAACAAATAACTCTCTAGCTAAAGCATTTAAATGCAACAACAAATACGATCAAGATCGCAACTAAGGTAACAATGGATCCAACAGCATAATGATACCAAGCCTCACTATCGATGGCATATTTTCTAATCTTTCTAATCTTCAAGCGCATTTTCTCCATTTGTGATCGTCGACGACATCGGCAACATGCAACTCCAATTCCATCTTCTCCCCCTCAATTCTTTTCAATTTTTCTTTCAAGTACTCATTTTCTCTTTCAACTAAATTTAACCTCTCGGCAATAGGGTCGGTTGGAATTTCCGGTTCACATACCTCCTAGAAAAAATTTCTATGTCAACTTGATGGGCATATTTTGCCATAAACACGAAATGCAACTAGTTTTAAAAGAGAATATACATACCACATCTGAATCATAACAAGGACTAGGGCCGACGGGGACGGATATCAAAACATGGCACTATATGTATAATAAACAACGTACGGGTAAGATAATTATACGAGCAACTATATATCCAAATCACACAAACATCAATTTTTATATAAAATTTCATGAACTAGAGGCTCGCCACAAGGTGGTGCCGGCGACGGGACGGTGCGGGCGATCGACGGTGGCTACGATGGAGATTTAGAAGGCACTAAGTAAACCACACCTACATATGCAAACTAAGTGTTATTTTTGACCTCAAATTGCATATAAATCAAATACTAGCACATATATATATATCCTCCCAAATTACTAAACTCACAAATTAATCACTATATAAAGCATTGCAAGAGCTAATCTAGCAATGAGAGATGAAAGGACAAAGTTGCTAACCTTTGTGATCATTTGAATGGATGGGGGCCTTCAAATCTTGACAAATTTTGGGCAAAATGTGTGATGAGCTCGAGAGGAAGAGGGGAAGAACAGAGAGGAGAGGGGAAAGGGGAAGAACAGAGCGAGCTCGGGTGGACGAAGGGTTTATGTAGGACGACCTTTAGTACCGGTTCATGCCAAGAACCGGTACTAAAGGGGCTGGAGGGGCACCTGTCTGACAACATCCTGCCACCACTCTCATTAGTACCGGTTCGTGGCACGAACCGGTGCTAAAGGTTCGCCATGAACCGGTACTAATCAAAGCGGCCCGGCTAGCCGTTGGAACCGGCACGAATGTATACATTAGTGCCGGCTCAAATACAAACCGGCACTAATGTGCTTCACGTTAGACCCTTTTTCTACTAGTGCCTCTGCTTTGCCTTTTGCCGGCCCGGCGCCGAAACACCTCGCCGCGGCTTTGCATTGCTCGTGAACAGGCGGCCAGAGCGGTGCTACCTCTTGAGCATGCTACCCCTTGGCCCCCCCGTTGCGCCTAGGGTTGGGAACCCTAGGGAAGGGGCGCCTCCACTTGCCTTGGGGGGAACTCCACCCCCTTGGCCGCCGCCCCCCTAGGAGATCCCATCTCCTAGGGCCGGCGCCCCCTTTGGGGACCCTATATATAGAGGGGGGGATGGAGGGCAGCCGCACGCATGCCCCTGGCGCCTCCCTCTCCCACTCCAACACCTCCTCCTCCTCCGCAGAGCTTGGCGAAGCCCTGCCGGAGTACTACCTCTCCATCACCACCACGCCGTCGTGCTGCTGCTGGAGCCATCTTCCTCAACCTCTCCCTCCTCCTTGCTGGATCAAGGCGCGGGAGACGTCATCCGCTCCATACGTGTGATGAACGCGGAGGTGCCGTCCGTTCGGCGCTAGGATCTCCGGTGATTTGGATCACGACGAGTACGACTCCCTCAACCCCGTTCTCTTGAACGCTTCCGCTCACGATCTATAAAGGTATGTAGATGCATTCTGATACGTCTCCGTCGTATCTACTTTTCCAAACACTTTTTCCCTTGTTTTGGACTCCAACTTGTATGATTTGAATGGAACTAACCCGGACTGACGCTGTTTTCAGCAGAATTGCCATGGTGTTGTTTTATGTGCAGAAAACAAAAGTTCTCGGAATGACCTGAAACTCCATGGAATATCTTAGAATAAATAATAAAAAATCCTTGCCAAAGATGAAGACCAAGGGGCCCACACCCTATCCACGAGGGTGGGGGGCGCGCCCCTCCCCCCTGGGCGCGCCCCCCTACCTCATGGGCCCCCTGGTGGCCCTCTGACGCCAACTCCAACTCCATATATTGGCTTCGAGGAGAAAAAAATCAGAGAGAAAGTTTCATCGTGTTTTACGATACGGAGCCGCCGCCAAGCCCTAATCTCTCTCGGGAGGGCTGATCTGGAGTCCGTTCGGGGCTCCGGAGAGGGGGATTCGTCGCCGTCGTCATCATCAACCATCCTCCATCACCAATTTCATGATGTTCACCGCTGTGCGTGAGTAATTGCATCGTAGGCTTGCTGGACGGTGATGGGTTGGATGAGATTTATCATGTAATCGAGTTAGATTTGTTAGGGTTTGATCCCTAGTATCCACTATGTTCTGAGATTGATGTTGCTATGACTTTGCTATGCTTAATGCTTGTCACTAGGGCCCAAGTGCCATGATTTCAGATCTGAACCTATTATGTTTTCATGAATATATGTGAATTCTAGATCCTATCTTGCAAGTCTATAGTCACCTACTATGTGTTATGATCCGGCAACCCCGAAGTGACAATAATCGGGACCACTCCCGGTGATGACCATAGTTTGAGGAGTTCATGTATTCACTATGTGTTAATGCTTTGTTCCGGTTCTCTATTAAAAGGAGGCCTTAATATCCCTTAGTTTCCAATAGGACCCCGCTGCCACGGGAGGGTAGGACAAAAGATGTCATGCAAGTTCTTTTCCATAAGCATGTATGACTATTTACGGAATACATGCCTACATTATATTGATGAACTGGAGCTAGTTCTGTGTCACCCTATGTTATGACTATTACATGATGAACCACATCCAGCATAATTATCCATCATTGATCCGGTGCCTATGAGTTTTCCATATACTGGTTTACGCTTATTTACTTTTCCGCTGCTACTGTTACAATCACTACAAAAATACCAAAAACATTACTTTTGCTGTCTTTACTTTGTTACCGTTATCACCACTACCATATTACTTTGCTACTAAAAACTTTGCTACAGATACTAAGTTTCCAGGTGTGGTTGAATTGACAACTCAGCTGTTAATACTTGAGAATATTCTTTGGCTCCCTTTGTGTCGAATCAACAAATTTGGGTTGAATACTCTACCCTCGAAAACTGTTCCGATTCCCTATACTTGTGGGTTATCAAGACCTTTTTCTGGCGCCGTTGCTGGGGAACATAGCTCTATTCTTTGAGTCACTTGGGATTTATATCTGCTTATCATTATGAAGAACTTGAAAGACGCTAAGACAAAAATTTATCCCTCAACTACGAGGGGAGGTAAGGAACTGCCATCTAGCTCTGCACTTGATTCACCTTCTGTTATGAGTAAGCTAGCGACACCTAAACCTACTACTGCTATGAATTCTGATATGTCGCATGTTATTGATGATGCCACTTCTTCTATGCATGATACTTATGATGAAACTACTTCTATGCTTGATACTACTGTGCCACTTGGTGAATTTCTAGATGAGCAAATTTCTTAGTCTAGAGAAAGAGAAATTAGTGAACCTGAACACGATGATGTTAGTGATGATGAACCTATGCCTGTTATTCCTGAGGGTTATCTTTTTAATAATGAATCTTATGAAGCTATTCTTGCTTGTCCGGATAAACCTGAACGTAAGAGGTTACTAATTAAGTGGAGTAAGGAATCTTTTAGAGGTAGGATGAGACCCGACCCTGCTTTTGCTACTTCACCTATCTGTGTTCCTGATCAGGATTATTATGATATTACTGTTGATCCAGATATAATTACTTTGGTTGAATCTGATCCTTTTTATGGCTATGAATCTGTAACTGTTGTGGCACATCTTCGTAAGTTAGATGAAATAGCTGCCCTGTTTACTAATAATCTGAGATCGCGCCACTTTTATATACTCAAAATATTTCCGTTCTCATTAAAGGGTGATGCTAAGAAATGGTTTAATTCTCTTGATCCTGCCTGTGTGCAAAGTCCACAGGATATGATTTATTACTTCTCTGCTAAATATTTCCCTGCTCATAAGAAACAAGCTGCTTTGAGGGAAATATACAATTTTGTGCAAATTGAAGAAGAGAGTCTCCCACAAGCTTGGGGGAGGCTTCTCAAAGTACTTAATGCTTTGCCTGATCATCCTCTTAAGAAACCTGAAATATTTGATATCTTTTATAATGGACTAACTGATGCTTCCAGAGATTACCTGGATAGTTGTGCTGGTTCTCTTTTCAGGGAAAGAACACCGGATGACGCTGAAATTTTATTGAATAATATGTTGGCAAATGAAAATAATTGGGCACCTCCTGAGCCACCTCCCGAGCCAACTCCTGAGCCAGCTCCTGAGCCAATTATTGAGCCTATTCCTAAACCAACTCCAAAGAAGAGAGGTGTTCTATTTCTCAGTCCCGAAGATATGCAAGAGGCAAAGAAATCTATGAAAGAAAAAGGTATTAAAGCTGAAGATGTTAAGAATTTACATCCTATTTAAGAAATACATGGTCTTAATTTACCGCCTGTTGAAGAAATATATGATCTCAATTACTTATTTACTGAAGAACCTCCCGATATCCCGACACAGGTAGTAAAGGTAAATTCTCTCTATAGATATGATAAAGTTGAAGTCCCACCTACTAAAATTGCTAGTCAGTTCTTGGATGAGTTTAATGACTTTATGTTTAAGCAAGATGACTTTATTTCTTATTTTGCTAGACAATTAAAGCAGAATAACTTTATGATTAAACGCTTGAGTGATTATATGGATAATATTAGAGGTGAACTTAAACTTGTTAGCAAACATGCTTCTATGGTTACCACTCAAGTAGAACAAGTACTTAAAGCTCAGAAAGAAATGCTTGATGAAATGAATAGTAAGAAAAATGATTATGTTGTTAGAGTGGCTACTAGAACTGGTAGAATGACTCGGGAACCTTTGTATCCTGAAGGCCACCCTAAGAGAATCGAGCAAGATTCTCAAAGAAATAATATTGATGCACCTAGTTCTTCCAAAAGGAAGAAAAAGAAAAAAGATAGAACTGTGCAAACTTCTCGTGAACCTATTGCTGAACCACCTGATAATCCAAATGATATCTCTATGTCTGATGCTGAAACACAATCTGGTAATGAACATGAACCTAGTGAAAATGTTAATGATGATGTTCATGATGATGCTCAACCTAGTAATGATAATGATGTAGAAGTTGAACCTGCTGTTGATCTTGATAACCCACAATCAAAGAATTAACGTTATGATAAAAGAGACTTCGTTGCTAGGAAACATGGTAAAGGAAGAGAACCATGGGTTCAGAAACCCATGCCTTTTCCTCCAAAACCATCCAAGAAAAAGGATGATGAGGATTTTGAGCGCTTTGCTGAAATGATTAGACCTATCTTTTTGCGTATGCGATTGACTGATGTGCTCAAAACAAATCCTTATGCTAAGTATATGAAGGATATCATTACTAATAAAAGAAAGATACCGGAGGCTGAAATTTCCACCATGCTTGCTAATTACACTTTTAAGGGTGGAATACCAAAGAAACTTGGAGATCCAGGAGTACCTACTATACCATGCTCCATTAAAAGAAATTATGTTAAAACTGTTTATGTGATCTTGGAGCCGGTGTTAGTGTTATGCCTCTCTCTTTATATCGTAGACTTGACTTGAATAAGTTGACACCTACTGAAATATGTTTGCAAATGGCTGATAAATCAACTGCTATACCTGTCGGTATTTGTGAGGATGTGCCTGTTGTGGTTGCAAACGTTACTATTTTAACGGACTTTGTTATTCTTGATATTCCCGAGGATGATAGTATGTCTATTATTCTTGGAGGACCTTTCCTTAATACTGCAGGGGCTGTTATTGATTGCAACAAAGGCAATGTCACTTTTCATGTTAATGGTAATGAGCATACGGTGCACTTTCCGAGGAAACAACCTCAAGTTTATAGTATCAACTCTATTGGAAAAATTCCATTGATTATATTTGGAGGTTTTGAATTTCCTCTTCCTACTGTCAAAAAGAAATATGATATACTTATTGTTGGGGATGTCCATATCCCCGTTGAGGTAACATAGTGTTATTCGAAATTTCTCCGGTTCCATGATTATCGGAATGAGTTTGTTAATAAGACTTGATCAACCTTGTTAGTGGATTCTTTTTGATGAGCATGAGATGGATGAAACTAGAAGCACAACCTTCTGTACCCTCTTTATATTTTCTGTTCTTTAATAGAAATAAAGTAAAATAGTATTTTTCTGTCTGTTTCCTGACTTATCCGTGCAATATAAAAATATCCCGAAAATAAAAGTCCTTAGAATGCCATGCCAATTTAATATGATTTTTTCGAGAATATTTAAGGATTTTTAGTGCAAAAATTACCGCAGGGGGAGCTGCCACCTGGTCACGAGGGTGGAGGGCGCGCCCCCCTGCCTCTTGGGCCCACGGTGGCCCTCCTCCACTTATTCCTGCACCCATCTTCTTCCTCTGTCTCGCACAAACCCGAAAAACCAACTCAAGCTCGTGTTCCAGCAACTTTTGCTGCGATTTTCGATCTCCTTGCTCAAAGCACCTCTCGCAAAACTGCTTGGGGAGATTGTTCCTTGGTATGTGACTCCTCCATTGGTCCAATTAGTTTTTTTTCTAGTGCTTTATTCATTGCAAATTTGTGCTGCATAGGTGACCATGTTCTTGAGCTTGCATGTCAAATATATATAGTTCCAAGTAGTTCTAATACTTGATATATGCTCTAGGCACTTGTATGAGTAGTTGCTATCAATCTTATTGAAGTTGGTTCACTTTGTTTGAAGTTACTAAAAATTTCAGATTGTTTCAGAAATAATGAAGAGAGTTTTGAGGGGCTCGTCGAGCCGAAGTTCTAAGGAGAAACAAAAGGAAGAAGAACAGAAGCCCAAATTTAATCTGCCTCGTATCGCGGAGGTCCGGCCGTGTGAATGGCCTTCCGATGACTTCTTGAGAAGTGCCGGGATTTATGAAGATTTCTATCTATTGATTGAGAACGCCGGCCTCACCAACTTCCTCCGCGACCAACGTCATCAGTATCTCTTACTCACAAATACTTTTGTGCAGAACTTCTACTTTTTCCCTAAGAAATCACCTCCAACAGTAGAGTTTCATTTATATGATGTTGCTAGGGAGATGACATTAGCTGCATTTTGCGAGGTTTGCAAAATACCTTTCGAGGGTTCTTTAGATGAACCACACCGTAATGAAGTGGAAGCTTATATTGACACTATCACTGTGGGAGAAACCAGGAAGGTTTCTGATGCAAGAATTACTAGCATACATTTCCCTGTTTTACGCTACTTTGCCTTATTTGCTAGTCGTTGCTTGATTGGTCGCGGGAACTCTGGGAACCTTAGTATTCCTGATATTATTATTTTGCTCCATGGTTTATACCGCAATAACTCTGTTAGTATGGGTGGAATTGTTGCTAGACGGTTGAGTATGAACCGTACTAAGGGCCCCATCTTTGGAGGTATTTATGCTTCACGCCTAGCTGAACATTTTGAAATACCTATTAGGCATGAGGAGAAAGAAGAAACAGCGCTGCCCCATGCTTATTTAGATTATAAGAGTATGGTAACGCATGATTTTCTTGTTAAGAATCACGAAGGGGCGCTTAAATATAAATTGTACTTTGATAAACATCACCCTGAGACTATTACTTTGCCTGCTCCCTCTTTGTTTAACTTGTCTGCAGGTACTTACATTGTTCCGTAGGCGGCTGTTCAAGCCTATCGGAATCCTGCACCAGCCTCGGAACTGGAGCCTCCACGAATGTCTGTTTATTCTTGGGATCCTGAGGCGGTTGCCAGCCAGTGGCAGTCAGAGTCCTCTTCATCACATTATGATCCCAACTATTCTTCATCGCAGTACGACCCCAGCTTCACCTACGGATATCAGCCAGGTTATCCCTGGCAATAGACCAACTTAGGCCAAAAGCCTAAGCTTGGGGGAGTACGTATTTCCCACCGACATTACATTCATGTTCACACACACTCATTGCTAGATGTCGGTGCTCATACTCTTTCACTGTAATATCCATTCTAGTTTATTTTCCTTTTTCCTGCTTTCTTCTTGTGTGTTTAATAAACCTTAAGAAAAACAAAAAAAATTAGTGTTAGTCTACTTTCCATGCTTGTAGTAGAATTAAAAAGAAAACCCAAAAATATTTCCCTTCCTTCTTTTGCTTGTTGGGAGCTTTCCCGTGTAAATAGTTTTTATTTTTCTTTTCCTTTCTTTGGGGGTCGAGAAGACTATATTGAAAATGCTAAGTGGCTCTTATATGCAAGATTTTTTATTTAACTTAGAGCCCATATTACTTGTCTTCTCTCTTGAGTTGAATGCTTGCAGATTCCAGCTTAGTCCAATGCACGTGCACTCTTATTATTATACACACCGTTCGGTCGTGCAAGTGAAAGGCAATAATGATGATATATGATGGACTCATTGGGATGAGAAAAGCTGGTATGAACTCGACCTCTCTTGTTTTTGTAAATATGATGATTCATCGTTCCTGATTCAGCTATTATGAAGTAAACATATTTGCAATGACATTTAGAGATTATAGTTGCTTGTGCCATGCTTGATTAGCTATGAGTTATAATGGTTAACCTTGCGTGCCAACATGCTATTGGGATGATTATGATATGGTATGATAGGATGGTATCCTCCTTTAAATGAATTGAGTGACTCGACTTGGCACATGTTCACGCATGTAGTTGAATCAAATCAACATAGCCTTCATGATATTTATGTTCATGGTGGATTATATCCTACTCATGCTTATATTCGGTGTGAATTAATTTTAATGCATGTTTACGGCTGTTGTCGCTCTCTCAGTTGGTCGCTCTATCAGTTTGGTTTGGCCTACTAGATTGATCTTTCTTGCAATGGGAGAAGTGCTTAGCTTTGGGTTCAATCTTGTGGTGTCCTTTCCCAGTGACAGTAGGGGCAGCAAGGCACGTATTGTATTGTTGCCATCGAGGATAACAAGATGGGGTTTATTTCATACTGCATGAGTTTATCCCTCTACATCATGTCATCTTGCTTAAGCGTTACTCTGTTCTCTTGAACTTAATACTCTAGATGCATGCTGGATAGCGGTCGGTGTGTGGAGTAATAGTAGTAGATGCAGGCAGGAGTCAGTCTGCTTGTCTCGGATGTGATTCCTATATACATGATCATACCTAGATATTCTCATAACTATGCTCAATTCTGTCAATTGCTCAACAGTAATTTGTTTACCCACCGTGAATACTTATGCTCTCGAGAGAAGCCACTAGTGAAACCTATGGCCCCCGGGTCTATCTTCCATCATATTAATCTTCCAATACTTAGTTATTTTTATTGCCTTTTACTTTACTTTGCATCTTTATCATAAAAATACCAAAAATATTATCTTATCATATCTATCAGATCTCACTCTCGTAAGTGACCGTGTAGGGATTGGCAACCCCTTATCGTGTTGGTTGCGATGATTTATTTGTTTGTGTAGGTGCGAGGGACTCGTCCGTGGCCTCCTACTGGATTGATACCTTGGTTCTCAAAAACTAAGGGAAATACTTACGCTACTTTGCTGCACTACCCTTTCCTCTTCAAGGGAAAACCAAGGCTAGTGCTCAAGAGGTAGCAAGAAGGATTTCTGGCGCCGTTGCCGGGGAGGTCTACGCAAAAGTCAACATACCAAGTACCAATCACAACCCTTATCTCACGCATTACATTATTTGCCATTTGTCTCTCGTTTTCCTCTCCCCCACTTCACCCTTGTCGTTTTATTCGCCCTCTCTCTCTCTCTCTATCCTCCCTCTCTTTCTCTATTTGCCTCTTTTTGCCCATTTCTTGTTTGCTTGTGTGTTGGATTGCTTGCTTGTCACGATGCCTCAACATAACACTAAATTGTGTGACTTTACCAATACCAACAACAATGATTTTATTAGCACTCCGATTGCTTCTCTTACCGATGCTGAATCTTGTGAAATTAATGATGCCTTGCTGATTTTATTAGCACTCCGATTTCCGGCCTTCCTAGTGAAGATGCCGCTACCCATCTAAATAGATCCATTTATTCTCAATTGCTTGTCGATCATCGGGAAAGTCAACCAAAGTCCATACTTTGTTCTCATACATGGATCCCATCTCAGATTTCATGGCTTCAAGCCACATTGCGGAAACTGGGCTCACCATTGCTTCTTCATAGTTCGTAGGTTCATCATGATCTAGCATCATAACTTCCAGAACGGGATTACCGTACCACTCTGGCGCGGATCTTATTCTGGTTGATCTACGAGGTTCAGTAGTATCTTGTTCTGAAGTTTCATGATCATTATCATTGACTTCCTCACTAACTGGTGTAGGTGTCACAGAAACGGTTTTCTGTGATGTACTATTTTCCAATAAGGGAGCAGGTACAGTTACCTCGTCAAGTTCTACTTTCCTCCCACTCACTTCTTTCGAGAGAAACTCCTTCTCCAGAAAGTTTCCGAATTTAGCAACAAAAGTCTTGCCTTTGGATCTGTGATAGAAGGTGTATCCAATAGTTTCCTTTGGATATCCTATGAAGACACATTTCTCCGATTTGGGTACGAGCTTATCATTTTGAAGCTTTTTCACATAAGCATCGCAGCCCCAAACTTTCAGAAACGACAACTTTGGTTTCTTGCCAAACCACAATTCATAAGGCGTCGTCTCAACGGATTTTGATGGTGACCTATTTAACGTGAATGCGGTCGTCTCTAGAGCGTATCCCCAAAACGATAGCGGTAAATCAGTAAGAGACATCATAGATCGCACCATATCCAGTAAAGTACGATTACGACGTTCGGACACACCATTACGCTGAGGTGTTCCGGGTGGCGTGAGTTGCGAAACTATTCCACAATTTTTCAAATGTACACCAAACTCGTAACTCAAATATTCTCCTCCACGATCAGATCGTAGAAACTTTATTTTCTTGTTACGATGATTTTCAACTTCACTCAGAAATTCTTTGAACTTTTCAAATGTTTCAGACTTATGTTTAATTAAGTAGATATACCCATATCTGCTTAAATCATCTGTGAAGGTGAGAAAATAACGATATCCGCCACGAGCCTCAATATTCATTGGACCACATACATCTGTATGTATGATTTCCAACAAATCTGTTGCTCTCTCCATAGTACCGGAGAACGGTGTTTTGGTCATCTTGCCCATGAGACACGGTTCGCAAGTACCAAGTGATTCATAATCAAGTGGTTCCAAAAGTCCATCAGAATGGAGTTTCTTCATGCGCTTTACACCAATATGACCTAAACGGCAGTGCCACAAATAAGTTGCACTATCATTATCAACTCTGCATCTTTTGGCTTCAACATTATGAATATGTGTGTTACTACTATCGAGATCCAACAAGAATAGACCACTCTTCAAGGGTGCATGACCATAAAAGATATTACTCATATAAATAGAACAACCATTATTCTCCGATTTAAATGAATAACCGTCTCGCATCAAACAAGATCTGGATATAATGTTCATGCTTAACGGTGGCACCAAATAACAATTATTTAGGTCTAATACTAATCCCGAAGGTAGATGTAGAGGTAGCGTGCCGACTGCGATCACATCGACTTTTGAACCGTTTCCCACGCGCATCGTCGCCTCGTCCTTAACCAATCTTCGCTTGATCCGTAGTCCCTATTTCGAGTTGCAAATATTAGCAACAGAACCAGTATGAAATACCCAGGTGCTACTGCGAGCATTAGTAAGGTACACATCAATAACATGTATATCACATATACCTTTGTTCACCTTGCCATCCTTCTTATCTGCCAAATACTTGGGGCAGTTCCGCTTCCAGTGACCAGTCTGCTTGCAATAGAAGCACTCAGTTTCAGGCTTAGGTCCAGGTTTGGGTTTCTTCTCTTGAGTAGCAACTTGCTTGCCGTTCTTTTTGAAGTTCCCCTTCTTCTTCCATTTGCCCTTTTTCTTGAAACTAGTGGTCTTGTTGACCATCAACACTTGATGCTCCTTCTTGATTTCTACCTCTGCAGCTTTCAGCATCGCGAAGAGCTCGGGAATAGTCTTGTTCATCCCTTGCATATTATAGTTCATCACGAAGCTCTTGTAGCTTGGTGGCAATGATGGAAGAATTCTGTCAATGACGCAATCATCTGGAAGATTAACTCCCAATTGAATCAAGTGATTATTATACCCAGACATTTTGAGTATATGCTCACTGACAAAACTGTTCTCCTCCATCTTGCAGCTATAGAACTTATTGGAGACTTTATATCTCCCAATCCAGGCATTTGCTTGAAATATTAACTTCAACTCCTGGAACATCTCATATGCTCCATGACGTTCAAAACGTCGTTGAAGTCCCGATTCTAAGCCGTAAAGCATGGCACACTGAACTATCGAGTAGTCATCAGCCTTGCTCTGCCAGACGTTCATAACATCCGGCGTTGCTCCTGCAGCAGGCCTGGCACCCAGCAGTGCTTCCAGGACGTAATTCTTCTGTGCAGGAATGAGGATAATCCTCGAGTTACGGACCCAGTCCGTGTAATTGCTACCATCATCTTTCAACTTTGCTTTCTCAAGGAACGCATTAAAATTCAACGGAACAACAGCACGAGCCATCTATCTACAATCAAACATAAACAAGCAAGATACTAATCAGGCACTAAGTTTCATGATAAATTTAAGTTCAGTTAATCAAATTAATTAAAGAACTCCCACTTAGATAGACATCCCTCTAATCCTCTAAGTGATCACGTGATCCAAATCAACTAAACCATAACCGATCATCACGTGAGATGGAGTAGTTTTCAATGGTGAACATCGTTATGTTGATCATATCTACTATATGATTCACGCTCGACCTTTCGGTCTCCGTGTTCCGAGGCCATATCTGTATATGCTTGGATCGTTAAGTATAACCTGAGTATTCCGCGTGTGCAACTGTTTTGCACCCGTTGTATTTGAACGTAGAACCTATCACACCCGATCATCACGTGGTGTCTCAGCACGAAGAACTTTCGCAATGGTGCATACTCAGGGAGAACACTTCTTGATAATTTAGTGAGAGATCATCTTATAATGCTACCGTCAATCAAAGC
The DNA here is from genome assembly GCF_002162155.2 of Triticum dicoccoides. Classification (NCBI taxonomy): domain Eukaryota; kingdom Viridiplantae; phylum Streptophyta; class Magnoliopsida; order Poales; family Poaceae; genus Triticum; species Triticum dicoccoides. Next base: position 589,509,684 of record NC_041386.1, read on the forward strand.
AAGATAAGATGCATAAAAGGATAAACATCACATGCAATCAATATAAGTGATATGATATGGCCATAATCATCTTGTGCTTGTGATCTCCATCTCCGAAGCACCGTCGTGATCACCATCGTCACCGGCGTGACACCATGATCTCCATCGTAGCATCGTTGTCGTCTCGCCAAGCTTGTGCTTCTACGACTATCGCTACCGCTTAGTGATAAAAGTAAAGCATTACATCGCGATTGCATTGCATACAATAAAACGATAACCATAAGGCTCCTGCCAGTTGCCGATAACTCGGTTACAAAACATGATCATCTCATACAATAAAATTCAGCATCATGTCTTGACCATATCACATCACAACATGCCCTGCAAAAACAAGTTAGACGTCCTCTACTTTGTCGTTGCAAGTTTAACGTGGCTGCTATGGGCTTAAGCAAGAACCAATCTCACCTATGCATCAAAACCACAACGATAGTTTGTCAAATAGACTCCATTTTAACCTTCGCAAGGACCGAGCGTAGCCATGCTTGGTTCAACTAAAGTTGGAGAAACTGTCACCCACAAGCCACCTATGTGCAAAGCACGTCGGGAGAACCGGTCTCGCGTAAGCGTACGCGTAATGTCGGTCTGGGCCGCTTCATCCAGCAATACCGCCGAACCAAAGTATGACATGCTGGTAGGCAATATGACTTATATCGCCCACAACTCATTTGTGTTCTACTCGTGCATATAACATCAACATAAATAACCTAGGCTCGGATGCCACTAATGGGTTTCGTAGTAATTTCAAAAAAATTCCTACGCACACGCAAGATCATGTGATGTATAGCAACGAGAGGGGAGAGTGTTGTCTACGTACCCACGCAGACCGACTGCGGAAGCGTTGACACAACGTAGAGGAAGTAGTCGTACGTCTTCACGATCCAACCGATCAAGCACCGAAACTACGGCAGCTCCCAGTTCAAGAACACGTTCAGCTCGATGACGATCCCCGGACTCCGATCCAGCAAAGTGTCAGGGAAGAGTTCCGTCAGCACGACGGCGTGGTGACGATCTTGATGTACTACAGCAGCAGGGCTACGCCTAAACTCCGCTACAGTATTATCGAGGAATATGGTGGCTGGGGTTACCGCACACGGTTAAGGAATAGATCACGTGGATCAACTTGTGTGTCTCTGGGGTGCCTCTACCTCAGTATATAAAGGAGCCAAGGGGGAGGGGGCCGCCGGCCAGGAGGAGGGCGCAGGAGGAGTCCTACTCCTCCCGGGAGTAGGACTCCCCCCCAATCCTAGTTGGACTAGGATTCCCCGAGGGGGAAAGAGAGAGAGGGGGGCCGGCCACCTCTCCTAGTCCTAATAGGACTAGGGGAGGGGGGAGGCACGCGGCCACCTTGGGCTTCCCCTTTCTCCTTTCCACTAAGGCCCATTAAGGCCCATATGGTTCCCGGGGGGTTCCGGTAACCTCCTGGTACTCCGGTAAAATCCCGATTTCACCCGAAACACTTCCGATGTCCAAATATAAGCTTCCAATATATCAATCTTTATGTCTCGACCATTTCGAGACTGCTCGTCATGTCTGTGATCACATCCGGGACTCCGAACAACCTTCGGTACGTCAAAATGCATAAACTCATAATATAACTGTCATTGTAACCTTAAGCGTGCGGACCCTACGGGTTCGAGAACAATGTAGACATGACCGAGACACGTCTCCGGTCAATAACCAATAGCGGGACCTGGATGCCCATATTGGCTCCTACATATTCTACGAAGATCTTTATCGGTCAGACCGCATAACAACATACGTTGTTCCCTTTGTCATCGGTATGTTACTTGCCCGAGATTCGATCGTCGGTATTCCAATACCTAGTTCAATCTCGTTACCGGCAAGTCTCTTTACTCGTTCTTGTAATGCATCATCCCGAAACTAACTCATTAAGTTGCAATGCTTGCAAGGCTTAAGCGATGTGCATTACCGAGAGGGCCCAGAGATACCTCTCCAACAATCGAAGTGACAAAACCTAATCTCGAAATACGCCAACCCAACATGTACCTTTGGAGACACCTGTAGTACTCCTTTATAATCACCCAGTTACGTTGTGACGTTTGGTAGTGCCCAAAGTGTTCCTCCGGTAAACGGGAGTTGCATAATCTGATAGTTATAGGAACATGTATAAGTCATGAAGAAAGCAATAGCAACATACTAAACGATCGGGTGCTAAGCTAATGGAATGGGTCATGTCAATCAGATCATTCTCTTAATGATGTGATCCCGTTAATCAAATAACAACTCATTGTTCATGGTTAGGAAACATAACCATCTTTGATTAATGAGCTAGTCAAGTAGAGGCATACTAGTGACACTTTGTTTGTCTATGTATTCACACATGTATTATGTTTCCGGTTAATACAATTCTAGCATGAATAATAAACATTTATCATGATTATAAGGAAATAAATAATAACTTTATTATTGCCTCTAGGGCATATTTCCTTCACCATGCGCCTAGGGTTCAAGAAGGGAAGAGTCCCAAAGGGGGAAGGCACCCCCTAGGTGCCTTGGGGGGGAGGGATTCCTCCCTTGGCCGGCGCCCCCTTAGGAGATTGGATCTCCTAGGGCCGGCGCCCCCCCCCCCCTTGGACTCCCTATATATAGTGGGGGAAGGAGGGCCTTTGACAACACATCTTTGGTGCCTCCCTCTCCCTCTCCAACACATCCTCCTCCTCCATAGTGCTTGGCAAAGCCCTGCCGGAGTACTGCAGCTCCATCAACACCACGTCGTCGTGCTGCTGCTGGAGCCATCTTCCTCAACCTCTCCTTCCCCTTGCTGGATCAAGAAGAAGGAGACATTACGCTGACCGTACGTGTGTTGAACGCGGAGGTGCCGTCCGTTCGGTGCTAGGATCTCCGGTGATTTGGATCACGTCGAGTACGCCTTCCTTATCCCCGTTCTTTGAACGCTTCCGCGCGTGATCTACAAAGGTATGTAGATGCAATCCAATCACTCGTTGCTAGATGAACTCTGTCACATCCCTAGCCTTTGGTAATGCTCTAGGCTAGCTTCATGTGTGCATCATGTTTAAATTCTGAAACTTGAACTGAGGAATTTTGGAAGCCTCAAAACCCTAAATAAAAGAGGGGCAAAAACCCTAGAAATCTCATCCATTGCTCCAAAATGCTCTTCTTAAATGTTTGATAATTTTTGGTAAGGGTTCTGGTCCCAACCAAAATATTGAACATTTTTAAGGATTTATTTTTGGGACTTTGGATTTAATTCATTAGCTATTTGAATTTGAATTATATTCATATAATTAGGATATAATTTCAAATACCCCTGAAATATTTTATAAGCTTTTGGAAAAGTCCATCTAGCAATATAAAATATTCAGAGGAGTTTTTGGCATTGTTTGAATTATTTTTTAATTCAAAACAGTGGCAAAATAAATTAAATAAAAAAACAAAACAGAAGAAAAATATAAAACAGAATAGAAACAAAAGAAAGGGAGAGAAGACCCGTACCTGGGCCACTTACCTGTAGCCGGCCCAGCTTCTGCGCGGCCCGTTACTGTGCAGCCCAGCTGCCAGTCATCTTCCTCCCCCTCGCCCCGAAGCAGCTGCGTGCTGGACGCACGCGCGCCGACGCCGGCCACCTCCTGCTTCGCCGTGGCAGCCTCCCCGACTTCCTCGCGACGCCACGGAGACGTTCCCGACCACCTCTCACTTCTCCCTCACTCTCTGGACCTCCCTCCCCCTCGCTCCTCTGTTTCCCCTCCCGCGACCGAGCGGAGCTCGCCGTCATCGTCGCCGTACCCATGGCCACCGGCCACCCCTAGCCTCGCCGATGCACCCAGGAGCTCCGCCTCGACCCCCTCTCCCTCCCCACCGATCCACAGCCCTCCGGAAGCCCTGCATCGCCGCCATCGCCGTCGTCTTCTACCTCGGACCCGCCGGCCATCTTCGTCAAATTCGCCGGCTCCGGATCGTCCCCGACCTCGCCGAGCGTCCCCTCGTCATCGCCGTGAGTCACTGACCCTCTCCCCTAACTCAGCATGCTCCCCTCCGTGCCGTAGCGCCGTTCCCCACGAGCACCGAAGCCACCGTCCGCCATTGCTGCTGCACGCATAGCCTCCGTGCTCCCCTGGCCTCACTGAGCTGCTCTTAGCACTCCCCATGACTAGCAGGTGCTGCCCAGCCTCTCCATTTGCTCACTGATGCACCGTAGCGACGCGCCCGAGCACCACCGAACACCATCGCCGCCAAAGCTCGTCGCCGGCATGAGTTCCGGCGACCCCACGACCTCCCACTTGGTCCTCTGGATGCGCGAGAGCAAGGGCCATCCCCTGGTGCCCTCAGCGCGCCAAGCTGACGCCTCTAGCGCAAGTCCGGCGTGCCCCGCCGTGTCCTGTGGTCGCTGCCGGCTGGTCTCCAGTGACGCCGACGTGGCGCACTTACTTAGTCACTAATGACCACGCTAAACACCCCCCACAGACACTGACAGCGGGCCCCGTAGCGGGTCAAAGCCCGAGTCAACGCGGGATTAGCCCCTGTGTCACTGACGTGTGGACCCCACACGTCAGGTTTGACCCTGACCGGCCCGGTTGACCCTGCTGACGTCACTGTGACGTGGTGCTGACGCCATAATCATTTCTGGATTTAATATTAATCAGGAAATTCCAGAAAATAGCTAAAACTTCAATAAATCATAGAAAATTAACCGTAACTCCAAATTAAATAATTTATATATGAAAAATTATCAGAAAAATTCAAGGAATCCATCTGTACCATTTTCATGCATGTTAGAGCAACTTATAGCTGCTGTTTAGCACAAATCATTTAAATGGCATTTGAATAATCACATATGGAGTTTGAATTTGAATCTTGTATTCAAACCAACTTCATTTAATCTGTTGCTAGTTGCATTAGCCCAAAACACATTCATTTTGCCATGTCATGATCATGCATCATATTGTGCATTGCATTGATTGAGTTCCCTTCTGTGTTGCCGGTATTTGTCCCCTCTCGATAGACGTGATACCGATGATGTGATCGTTGACACTGATGAAGACTCAATGTTATCTTCAGAAGTGCCAGGCAAGAAAAACCCCCTTGTTCATTCCGATAAAATCCCACTCTCTCGCTCCTGCTCTCTTTTACTGCATTAGGACAACAACAACATATTTGTTACTTGCTGCGGTAGCTGAACCCCTTTATCCTCTGCATGACCTGTCATTGCCACAGTAAATAGATGAAACCCACTAGCATGAGTAGGAGTTGTTTGAGCCCTGTTGTGCCTACTCATTCATGCTTGTTTGTCATGCCTGCTACTGCTTAGAGTTGAGTCAGGTCTGATTCATCGGGGATGAATCAGAGGCGTGTGAACATGTCCTACTGTGTGTGAGCTAAGTGTGTGAACACGATTTGGTAAAGGTAGCGGTGAGAGGCCATGTAGGAGTACATGGTGGGTTGTCTCATTGCAGCCGTCCTCAGGAACTGAGTTCTGTGTTTGTGATCCATGATTCAGCTACTACCACGCATTGGGCCCGAAACCAATGGACCCTCTCGGCTTCTTGACCACCCTTGTCCTCTGTCCAGGAGTTGCAAGTAGTTTCTGGTGTTTGTAGTATGCTGGAGGCCGTGCGCAACGCTGACCGTAGGGGTGGGCTGTGATGCGGTAGGCACGTGGCCGGGTAAACCGGGCGCCCGTTTGGTGTCACGGAACCCTGTTCACATCGTTTGGGGCTGTGAGCGAAACTCCGGCCGGATCTCCTCATGGATGGAACCCGAATAGGCGATAAACCTGGACTAGAGACTCGAGTGTTTAGGCAGGCCGTGGCCGACACCCACGTTGAGCTTCCGCTTGAAGGTTGCCGAGTACATGTCGTGTAAACGGTGGTAAGTGGTGAGAGCGTGTGTGAAGAAGTACACCCCTGCAGGGTTAATATGATCTATTCGAATAGCCGTGTCCGCGGAAAAGGACTTCTGGGTTGCTTATATCAGTTCATAGACAAGTGAAAGTGGATACTCTAAAATACGCAAGATAAGCGTGAGTGCTATGGATGGCGTTCTCGTAGGGAGACGGGAGCGGATCCATAGTGGTGTATTGATATGGTGAATATGTGGACTCGTGTGCGCCACCTCAAAAGAGTTACTTGCAGTCGTAGTTCAGGATAGCCACCGAGTCAAAGCTGGCTTGCTGCAGTTAAACCCCACCATCCCTTTGTTGATAATGATGCATATGTAGTTAGTTCTGATGTAAGTCTTGCTGGGTACATTTGTACTCACGTTTGCCTATTTTATGTTTTTGCAGAGAGACTTCAGTCTCACTAGTAGTTCCGCTTGGACTCCGACGTTTAGCTTGATACCTCAGCTACGATCTTGTGCCTCGGCAGGATTGGTAGATAGTCAGGCTTCTCAGCCTTTTTCATTTATAGATGTCTGTACTCAGACATGTTAAGCTTCCGCATGTGCTTTGACTTGTATGCTCTGAATGTTGGGTCGTGAGACCCCTGTTTGTAATATCTCGCTCCTCGGAGCCTATTGAATAAATTACTTGAGTCGTAGAGTCATGTTGTGATGCCATGTTGTAGTTGCACATATCGAGCATATTGTGTGTATGTTATTGAAATGCTTGGTATGTGTGGGATCTGACCATCTAGTTGTTTATCTTTAGTAGCCTCTCTTACGGGGAAATGTCTCCTAGTGTTTCCACCGAGCCATGGTAGCTTGCTACTGCTCCGGAACACTTAGGCTGGCCGGCATGTGTCCTTCTTCGTTCCTGTGTCTGTCCCTTCGAGGAAATGTCACGCGATGAATACCGGAGTCCTGTTAGCCCGCTACAGCCCGGTTCACCGGAGTCCTGCTAGCCCAGTGCTACAGCCTGGTTTCACTCGCTGATGACCGACACGTTCGATGCTGGGTCATGGATGCCTGTCCCTGTAAGTCTGTGCCACTTTGGGTTTACGACTAGCCATGTCAGCCCGGGCTCCTTATCATATGGATGCTAGCGACACTGTCATATACGTGTGCCAAAAGGCGCAAACGGTCCCGGGCTAAGGTAAGGCGACACCCGTGGGAATACCGTGCGTGAGGCCGCAAAGTGATATGAGGTGTTACATGCTAGATCGATGTGGCATTGAGTCGGGGTCCTGACAAACTCCTAGATGGATCTTGGTGAAATCGAAGGAAAATTTTTGTTTTCTACAACGTTCCCCAACATTGAGCATGAACATTGTATCAGGATCTCGTTTAATTCGAGATGGCTACTCATTTAAATCCAAGAATAATGGTTGTTCTATTTATATGAGAGATATGTTTTATGGTCATGCTCCGTTGGTGAATGGTTTATTCTTAATGAATCTCGAGCGTAATGTTACACATATTCATAGTGTGAATACCAAAAGATGTAAGGTTGATAATGATAGTCCCACATACTTGTGGCACTGCCGCCTTGGTCACATAGGTGTCAAACGCATGAAGAAGCTCCATGCATATGGACTTTTGGAGTCTCTTGATTACGAATCATTTGACACGTGCGAACCATGCCTCATTGGTAAAATGACCAAGACTCCGTTCTCATGAACAATGGAGCGAGCGACCAACTTATTGGAAATCATACATACTGATGTGTGTGGTCCAATGAGTGTTGATGCTCGCGGTGGCTTTCGTTATGTTCTCACCCTCACTGATGACTTGAGTAGATATGGGTATATCTACTTAATGAAACACAAGTCTGAGACCTTTGAAAAGTTCAAGGAATTTCAGAGTGAGGTTGAGAATCAACGTGACAGGAAAATCAAGTTCTTGCGATCAGATCGTGGGGGAGAATACTTGAGTCATGAATTTGGCACACACTTAAGAAAATGTGGAATAGTTTCACAACTCACGCCGCCTGGAACACCTCAGCATAATGGTGTGTCCGAACGTCGTAATCGCACTCTATTGGATATGTGCGATCTATGATGTCTCTTACTGATTTACCGTTGTCATTGTGGGGATATGCTTTAGAGATTGCCGCATTCACTTTAAATAGGGCTCCGTCGAAATCCGTTGAGACGACACCGTATGAATTATGGTTTGGGAAGAAACCTAAGCTGTCGTTTCTAAAAGTTTGGGGATGCGATGCTTATGTCAAGAAACTTCAACCTGAAAAGCTCGAACCCAAATCAGAAAAATGCGTCTTCATAGGATACCCTAAAGAAACTATTGGGTATACCTTCTACCTCAGATCCGAAGGCAAGATCTTTGTTGCCAAGAATGGATCCTTTCTAGAGAAAGAGTTTCTCTCGAAAGAAATAAGTGGGAGGAAAGTAGAACTTGATGAAGTATTATCTCTTGAACCGGTAAGTGGCGCAACTCAAGAAAATGTTCCTGAGGTGCCTGCACCGACTAGAGAGGAAGTTAATGATGATGATCATGAAACTTCAGATCAAGTTGCTATTGGGGTACGTAGCAGAATTTTAAAATTTTCTATGCATCACCAAGATCCATCTATGGAGTCATGTAGCAACGAGGGAGAGAGGAGTGCATCTACATACCCTTGTAGATCGCGCACGGAAGCGTCCAAGAGAACGGAGTTGATGGAGTCGTACTCGTCGTGATCCAAATCATCGATGACCAAGTGCCAAACGGACAGCACCTCCGCGTTCAACACACGTATGGTTGGAAGACGTCTCCTTCTTCTCGATCCAGCAAGGGAGAAGGAGTGGTTGATGAAGATCCAGCAAAACGACGGTGTGGTGGTGGATGCAGCAGGATCCCGGCAGGGCATCGCCAAGCGCAAGCGGGGAGGAGAGGTGTTACGGAGGGAGAGGGAGGCGCCAAGAGCAAAGGGTGCGGCTGCCCTCCCCCCCCTCTTTATATAGGGGCCTTGGAGGGGGCGGCCCTAGGGAGATGGATCTCCAAGGGGGCGGCGGCCAAGGGGTGGCTTCCCCCCCCCCCAAGCCAAGTGGGGGGCGCCCCCATTCCTAGGGTTTCCCAACCCTAGGCGTAGGGGAGGCCCAAGGGGGGGCGCACCAGCCCACTAGGGGCTGGTTCCCCTGCCAATTCAGCCCATGGGGCCCTCCGGGATAGGTGGCCCCACCCGATGGACCCCCGGGACCCTTCCGGTGGTCCCGGTACAATACCGGCGACCCCCGAAACCTTCCCAATGGCCAAAACTGGACTTCATATATATAAATCTTTACCTCCGGACCATTCCGGAACTCCTCGTGACGTCCAGGATCTCATTCGGGACTCCGAAAAACTTTCGGGTTACTGCATACAAATGTCTCTACAACCCTAGCGTCACCGAACCTTAAGTGTGTAGACCCTACGGGTTCGGGAGACATGCAGACATGACCGAGACGACTCTCTGGTCAATAACCAACAGCGAGATCTCATCGGATGAACCACGATGTCGAGGATTCAATCAATCCGTATATAATTCCCTTTGTCAATCGGTACGTTACTTTCCCGAGACTCGATCGTCGGTATCCCAATACCTCGTTCAATCTCATTACCGGCAAGTCACTTTACTCGTGTCGTAATGCATGATCCCGTGATCAACCACTTGGTCACATTGAGCTCATTATGATGATGCATTACCGAGTGGGCCCAGAGATACCTCTCCGTCATACGGAGTGAAAAATCCCAGTCTCGATTCGTGCCAACCCAACAGACACTTTCGGAGATACCTGTAGTGTACCTTTATAGTCACCCAGTTACGTTGTGACGTTTGGCACACCCAAGGCACTCCCGCCGCCCCCCCTTGCAACTCCCGGATACCGTAGGAGTGCTTTGGGTGTGTCAAACGTCAAAACGTAACTGGGTGACTATAAAGGTACATTACAGGTATCTCCGAAAGTGTCTGTTGGGTTGGCACGAATTGAGACCGGGATTTGTCACTCCGTATGACGGAGAGGTATCTCTGGGCCCACTCGGTAATGCATCATCATAATGAGCTCAATGTGACCAAGTGGTTGATCACGGGATCATGCATTACGGTACGAGTAAAGTGACTTGCCGGTAACGAGATTGAACGAGGTATTGGGATACCGACGATCAAGTCTCGGGCAAGTAACGTACCGATTGACAAAGGGAATTGTATACGGATTGATTGAATCCTCGACATCATGGTTCATCCGATGAGATCATCAAGGAGCATGTGGGAGCCAACATGGGTATCCAGATCCCGCTGTTGGTTATTGACTGGAGAGTCGTCTCGGTCATGTCTGCGTGTCTCCCGAACCCGTAGGGTCTACACACTTAAGGTTCCGTGACGCTAGGATTGTTGAGATATTAGTATACGGTAACCTGAAAGTTGTTCGGAGTCTCGTATGAGATCCCGGACATCACGAGGAGTTCCGGAATGGTCCGGAGGTGAAGATTTATATATAGGAAGTCAAGTTTCGGCCATCGGGAAAGTTTCGGGGGTAATCGGTATTGTATCGGGACCACCGGAAGGGTCCCGGGGGTCCACCGGATGGGGCCACCTATCCCGGAGGGCCCCATGGGCTGAAGTGGGAGGGGAACCAGCCCCTAGTGGGCTGGTGCGCCCCCCCCCATGGGCCTCCCCCTGCGTCTAGGGTTGGAAACCCTAGGGGTGGGGGCGCCCCACTTGCCTTGGGGGGCAAGCCACCCCCTTGGCCGCCGCCCCCCCTTGGAGATGGCATCTCCTAGGGCCGGCGCCCCCCTAGGGATCCTATAAATAGTGGGGGGAGGGAGGGCAGCCGCACCCTAGCCCCTGGCCTCTCCCTCTCCCTCCCGTGACACTCCTCCATCTCCCTGTGCTTGGCGAAGCCCTGCCGAGATCGCCGTAGTTTCCGCCACCACGCCGTCGTGCTACTGGATCTCCATCAACCTCTCCTTCCCCCTTGCTGGATCAAGTTGGAGGAGACATTTTCCCAACCGTACGTGTGTTGAACACGGAGGTGCCGTCCGTTCGATGCTAGGTCATCGGTGATTGGATCACGATGAGTACGACTCCATCAACCCCGTTCTCTTGAACACTTCCGCGCGCGATTTAGAAGGGTATGTAGATGCACTCCTATCTCCCTCGTTGCTAGATGACTCCATAGATTTATCTTGGTGATGCGTAGAAAATTTTAAAATTCTACTACATTCCCCAACATCTCACTCAAGTCTGGTTTTCGCCCACTCATGCCCCATGCCACACGCGTGCCACGATTGCAAAATGCCTCACATGGTTTCGCGGATGGATGTGTCGTTTCACATGGACTTCGACGCCTAAACATCCTATATCGCTCACTGACATGTGAACTAGGGGACCGCTCGGCCCCACAGGTCAGTGACACTTCACGGGTAAGACGTTCACACGCGTTCGCGCTGTATGGGGGCCGGAAAGTTTAGTGATGCGTGCGTGAAGACCAATGGGCGGCTGATGTTTGGTCTAGCCAGAGTATGCATGCACCACATTTTCAGCCTACAATAATTTAGTCCAATTAAAGAATATAATATATAATATGTACTCCCTTTGTACTAAATCATCGACAATTAATATGAATATAAAGGAGAAATTTAATTTAAACGCGTATAACCGTAAATATTCGCTGCCCAATACTTCACTTTTGCGATATCTTTAGATCACATATAAACCATTCATTGCTGGATAGAAAATTGCCAACCGATCATTCCGCGCGTGTTTAGCCATTACATTTCGACGCATATATATAGGGTGCACATTTAATGGGTAGCGGGGTTTTTATCTTGTGATACCCTTTAGCTAGGTCGTATATAGATCATCCTATAATTTAATTATGTTCACGCCCGTCAGCAAATATTTTTTGGATGCTCGTTTGGTCAACACATTTTTGCTGGCCAGTCGTTTAATTATATGATACCCTCAGATCACATACAATTCATTTCATGATTTATTTTTACACGCTTCTGGCCAACCGATACATTTGGACGTATTCAGCTGACAGCTGGCTAAAGGTTGGTTCACCCTTTGCGATCACTCGATAGTCCAATGGTTTATGCTTGCACGCGTCTACCGAGCAAATACTGGCTGACCAGTCTTGTGATACCCTCGGATCATATAGTGTCCATCTTATATTTTTATCTTTGCATGTGTCTAGCCAATTATATTTGCTGCCTAGTGGGCCTAGACACATGTGTAAAAGGAAGGTTTTGTCTACTTTTTGACGTGTATGATGAAAAGGAAAATCTCAAAACACTTGGTCCCCTCTCTCACTCAAGTCTGATCTTCGTCCACTCATGCCCCGTGCCACACGCGTGCCACGATTGCAAAATGCCTCACATGGTTTGCGCCATTCCCTTCGTCCCCACCCGCCACACCTGGCCGGTCCCTCCCGATTATCTTCTGCATCTCTCATCCACCCAAAAATTTCTAGCAGGCTCTGGTGATTGCTTCCCGCTAAGAGTGTTGCATCATCTGAGGCACACGTCCCCCATAATTTCATTGAGCATGTCTAGCCAGTTGTTATTTGTTGGACAATAATTCACTTTTGTGACATCTTTATTACATTACATATAGATCATCCTATAATTTACCCTTACACTATCTAGCCAGCGAAAATGTGTTGGCCAATGGGTTTTTATTTTTTGATACCCTCCAAATGCTTATAGACCATCCTATAAATTCTATTTGCACATAAATACAGTTGGACGCGTCTAGACAACACTTATTTTGGCCAGTGGTTTATTGTTGTGATATACTTAGATCATATACAAGGGGAATTTCCTATAATATATTTGTACACGCATGTAGCCAGCTGATACATTTGGACATATCATAATATCGAACGAATACCAACTTCACATGATTAATTATAACAAGACTTATCTCATGTCCTCAAGAACAAAACGAACTACTCACAATCATATTCACGTTCATGATCAGAGGAGAATAATATATGATTAACTAGCTGAACATATGATCTTCCACTGAATAAACCAACTAGCATTATCTACGAGATGTAATCAACGCTACTAGCAACCCACGGGTACCAATATGAGGTTTTGAGACAAATATTGATTACAAGAGATGAACCGGGGTTTGAGATGACATGGTGCCGATGAATATGTTGATGGAGATGGGTCCTCCCACGATGAGTGGATCGTTGGTGATGACGAAGGCTTTGATTTCCCCCTCTTGAAGGGAAGTATCACCGGCGGAATCGCTCCACCGAAGAGCAAAAATGCTCCTGCCCAGGTTCCGCCTCGAGATGGCAGTGATTCATCCGCCAGTAGAGGTGACGGGAAGACTGGATCCATTCCCTACCAGCGTGTTTGGTTGGGGGTAATTAGAGCTAGGGAATGGGAATTGAAGGGGTACGAGACTTTAAATCTATTGTTTGGTTGGAGGGATTGGGAATTCATAAGGGAATAGTCATGGGACTTGATACTCCAACTCCCACTGTTTTATTAATAGGGGAGTTGGGAGGGAATTGTTTTAGTGAGTCAATCTTAACCGTTCATCGTAACTTATTTTAACTTCCTTTGTCTAGTCCCTCATTGATACTTCTCCAACGTATCTACTTTTTCTAATGTTTTTCCTCTTGTTTTGGACTCTAATTTGCATGATTTGAATGAAACTAACCCCGTACTGACGTTGTTTCCAGTAGAACTATCATGGTGTTGTTTTTGTGCAAAACTAGTTCTCGGAATGGAATGGAATTTTGTGAGGAATTTTTATACAATAAACAAGAATTTCTGGAGCCAAGAACCATCGGAGGGTGGCACCTGGGTGGGCACAACCCACCAGGGCGTCCCTCTCCTGGCACGCCCAGGTGGGTTGTCCCCACCTGGTGGCCCCGCAGACCCTGATTCCAACTCCATAAATACCTATTTTTCCAGAGTTTGTTGCTATCTAAAGTTTTGACCTCTCCAATCCCACTTTTATCAATTTTTGCATCAAGATCTAAAAACTCCGAATTTTTGGGACGCCTTCTAATTAAAGTTGACTCATCTCCAGTCCCATCATTAACATATGATCTTCCACTAAATAAACCAACTAGCATTATCCACGAGATGTAATCAACGCTACTAGCAAATATCATTGTGGGACCAAGAATAACTTTAGGGTTTCGACAGATACGATTGTGGGGGTGTGGTTGAGTGTTTTTGGAGCAATGTATCAAGGGCATGGAAAAGATTATAGGAGCATTTGCTATCACTTTTTCATCCAAAAAATACACCCGCTGCTGTCCTACATACCAAATATCATAAACGAATCACAGGAAAATTATTCTTTCTAAACAACGGGAGGGACAGACAGACGACACAAGCCTCCAATTCCGACTCTGGCGATCCAGATCCTTTTCCGCCGTACTTTTTTGCCTTGCCGAGAGCACCCCTAGAGTTTGAGATCTTCACAAGAAAGGGTCTAGTTATTGCAGAAAACCACCCCCATGGTTTGAAATGTTGACAAAAAAGGGCCTAGATTTTGACAAGTCGGGGAAATCTTCGCTAGAAATTTCAGCAGCATAACACGTTGGGAAGAACGCATGCACAATGGTAGAACAAATTTATTAAAATGATGCTGGCTTGTTCATTCCAAAGTTACATTCATGAAGCTTAACCCATACCATACGAACCAAAGGAACTTCCCTACAAATGTACACAGCCAGCATATGTCTACCAAAAAAGAAGAAAGAATGTACAGAAGTTCGTCCCAACAAGCAAACGTAGTAGGCCCATATCCAGCACTCATCAAGATTCATCTCACCAGAGAGAGAGAAGCTCATTGGCGAAACAGATAGGCCTACATCCAGCACTCCGCACTAGGAAGACCATGTCAGAACTGCAACTTCACGTCTTCAATGACACTCGGCACAATCGAGATCCTTCGGCATGTCACCAAGATAGGCATCTTCATCATATCGCTCCAGCTGAAAACCCCAACAGAACTGCAAGTCCACCAAGATAGGCGTCTTCAGCATATCGCTTCAGTAGAAAAAAAACTCCTTTCATTGCAAAGTCCCTGGCTGGGGACAACAGATAAACAAGGAGTAAATGTCATCAATATCAACAACAAATTCACAAGGTAGCTACTGGAGCGGACTTCTAAATATATGTCACAAGTTTGATGATGAGTTGTCAAGCATATGCAATATATGACACAAGTCAATATAGTGCCATCAAACACTTACAGTACAATCTGAATTCAATGACACTCTGAACTAGCAACAAAGCCAAAATCAAAGAGTAGAAAACTAATATAACAACATCATTGACACAAAAAACCTATTACATTATGGGACGGAGGGAGTACAATATACGCATGGATGTGGTATGTATGTACGTATGTTTGTTTGTATACCTGATGCCATGACCAGGCCCGCAGGTGGTGTTGGTGACGTTAACATCGGTGGTTCCCGATAGAATCGACACACAATCATCACCTGCATGCACAAAATACCTACGTATTCGAGGCCAGACAGAGTGCAATATATACTAGTACCTCAAGGATTGGAGCATGGGAGCACCTTAAGGATGGGAGTACTAGATATTTCCCCGAAGCATGAGGTAACCTCGTCGGTGAGGGCATTCTCGGCGAAGCACGTGAGTGCGACGTTGGCGACGCATACCAACTCTCCATTGGACGTGCTTTATGCGACACACAGATTATCCTGTCGGTACTTACTTTTTACGTGCCCTCTCTGAAATGAATGAGTTGTAGAAATGCAAGTACTGACCTTAGGTTGGTCATGTCGACTAGACAATTTTGACGAGGCATCGAGGTGAAATAAAATTAAATAAGGATTCATCTACATCTCAATCGACTAAGACTTTATTATGTAAGTCTCAGTCGACTGACGTGGCATATTAGTTGAATCACTGATTTTCTTGATCGGGCTGCCCAATAGAAGAAGGTGGGTAGGATGAGAAATAGTCACACACACTTCTATGCCAACGAGAAAGCCAAGATCGTCGCTCTCACACCAGTCTCCTCTCAGGCCCCAGTCGCTCCTACCGACACAGAGTTTGCCCGCTCTGATGTGTCCAACGAGGTGTTTTTCAGGACTCTGCCGTCGTGGTGATCGATTAGTAAGTTTATTAAAATTTGTATATTTCCAAGTCAAATATAATGTTGGACATCTACTTATATTAAAGATGTTACATTTTGATGAGAAAATGATGATACTTGAGTGTTAGCCTTGGAGGGTTTACCGTTGGATATGCCCTAAGCCCACTCTCTTTCCCATCCACAACGACAACACAACCCACATGCACCATGTGCTGGAGCTAGCAGCTGTACAAGGCATTTTGCTCATAATGATTCTGTTTCCATGGCTAGGTTTATGTGGGACTTCGCCTACGCCAACGTGGCAAAAAAACCGTACGTGGTGTTTTGCCGGTCATCGGAATGAGAATCATGCGAGATACTCTAAAATCTGAATTGCTGCCATGGACAACACTTTTTATATAGTACTCTCTCCGTCCAAAAAAGTTTGTCCCTCAAACGGATATATCTAGCATTAAGTTAGTGTTAGATACGTCCATTTAAGGGACAAGTTTGGGACAAGTTTTTTCAGACGGAAGAAGTACTATTAGTTGGTAATAAAATATATCAAGAAAATGTAGTCATGACGATATGAGATGGTGTTGACCATCATTTGAACAAATATAATTTTGGCTCTAGCCTGCCTTGCATGGCGCCATGTAAGGTAAGCATAGCACCGCTCCCTGGTCGTCAATGGCGGAGTTACGTGCAGGCAAAAGCGTGCCGTGGCCCGCCTTGCCCATAAGAAAAAAGTAAACTACATATGCCCAGTGCACTCCGTCTGTGAGGCGTCAGCAGCCTGGTTGCTCACGAGAGGCTTTCCTCTGGTTAGCTTGCGTGTGAATGCCCAGCCCAATGCAGGTCTGCAGCCAAGTCCACCAGCTGACCAGATTCAGAGACATCCAGCACTGCTTCGCTCGTACATTCATTCCCGATTCAGCCAAGCTAGGACGGCCACGCCATGGCACAGCTGCACTGTTGCACATGGATTGTGCACATAATAATTTCCTTTATTTCTTCTAATTGTAGTTCATGGCATCAACTCAAATTTCCAAGACCAATTTTTCTATAGGCTCCTTTCAAATAAGAAAGCTATATTTGTCTGAAATTCTTAGTTATCGATTTGGTAGCATGAATTATTCAATTGTTTTCAAAGTTTCACAGATTGTAATTTATGTAGTAAATACTAACTGGCCATGGGTAAGGTTAGTCAGCGAAGAATTTGTTTAGTTTTCAAAGGAAATGAGATGGTTCAGATGTTTTCAAGATAACGAATAATGCCTAGTACCAGTAATTGTGGTATGGTTCAGAATTCGTTTTTTTTCTCCTTTAGACTGGCCCGCCCAACAATTTCTTTGTAGCTCCGCCACTGCTGGTCCTATATGTCCATTAACGACTTGTGATCAATTGCCAGCGAGCTGTGTTTGTGGCTTCACCGTTCCCGTGACATGGCTTAAGTGAAGAGGATCGAGTGACTGCATGCATGCACATCTTGGAGGTCTCTAAAGGTAAAATGCACAGCTTGGATAGCGAGTCCTGTTCATTAGCATCTTCTAAGCTAATGTGTCATATTCCCCCATCGACACACAATCATCACGTGCACTCACTCAAGGGTCCATTTTATGTGTGTACATATTCGAGGCCAGACAGAGTGCAAATACTAGGCAAATACTTCCGTATGTATCTTGCATTACCTTATCATGCCACCACCAACACATCCCTTTTGTGGATCCATTGTTTCTGTGTAAAGGTCGGCAATAATTTCTTCCCTATGGCCTTGTGAAGAGACTGATGCCCTGTTTTGTGACTAAACTACATTACCAATGCCCAATGGCAAGAAACGTGTAAATAGCCATGAAATGAATCAAGAGGTACAAATTAAACTTTACTACGGCGTCCTTATCAGGAATGGTTTTTTGTACGAGTTCTACATTTAATCATACTTAGAAGGAACAAATAAGCACAAAAAGAATGTCACTCCGCGACAAACGTTTTCTTTACCAAGACCCTCCTTGAGTTTGAAAACTTGACACAAAAGGGTCTATTTATTTACCAGAAACCCCCTTAAGTTTGAAAACTTCACACAGAAGGGCCTACTTATTTACCACAAGCCCCTGTGAGTTTGAGAACATGACAAAAAAGGGCCTAGATTTTGACAAGTCCGGGGGAAATTTCAACAGAAATTTTGGCAGCATAACGCGTTGGGAAGAATCACATACACAATGGCAATACAAATTTATTCAACAAAAAATGAATGTGCCTTGTTCATTCCAAAATTACAACCCATTCCATACCAATAGGAGGAACTTCCCTACAAATTTACACTGCCCAGCATAGGTCTACCAAAAAAGAAGAAATAATGTACATAAATTCATCCCAACAAGCAAATGTAGTAGTTGCTAGTGCAAGAAACTGTGTACATCTTGGGAAATCACCAGGGAAAGAGGCTCCTTGGCCAAATAGATAGGCCTGCATCCAGCACTCCGCACGAGGAAAACTAGGTTCATAACTGCAACTTCATGTCTTCAATGACACTCGGCACCGTCGAGAGCCTTCGGTTCAACCAGGTGGCTTCTCAAAGAAAACCCCGACAAAACTACAAGTCGAAATAGATAGGCATCTTCAGCATATCGCTCCAGCAAAAAAAAACTCATTTCATTGAAAAGTCCATGGCTGGGGACAACAGATAAATAAGGAGTAAATGCCATCAATATCAACAGTAACTTCACAAGATAGCTACTGGAGCAGACTTCTAAATATATGTCACAAGTTTGATAAGGAGCTGTCTAGCATATGCAATATATATGTCACAAGTCAATATAGTGATGTCAAACACATCATATGCCATTTTAGCGTATGTGTGGTGTCTATACCACCTCATGATAACTGAAACATCTTGCTGCTTACTTTAAGATGATGAAGTGGACATAATAGGTTACGTACAACAAAATGGGTGTCTTCTATATAGTTAAGTGTAACAATGTGTCAAGCATTGACTAAAACTTTCAGACGGCACAAGCTTTTGGAGTACATTCCAGGTGTCTCTGGGTTAACTAAAAAGGTCATGATCATTTCTTAATTACAACTATTTCATCAGATCAATACTAGGAACATACAGCAAGAATGGATCAAACCAACCAGTCACAGCAGCCATCAACCTAGCAAGGCAACAATGTTCCTTCCATAGCGAGAAACATTGAGTCGCTTAACTAGCTATCAAGAACTTTGACAACCAGTAGCGCATCATTTACCGAGTCAATCGAGGCCATCAAGGCCAAAACCTAGGTAGCCATGGCAAAAAGGCCACGGCTCGACATGCCCCGAGCAAGGGAAATGAATAGAGGAGGAAAAGAAGCCAAGAGGACTCACCTTCAATGTTTGTAGCCAAGGCCAAAACCACGCCATGTCATGTTGACAGTGGAGATGAGAGCTGGCCGAGCATAATACCATGTACAGGCCGTCGAGAGGCGGTTGCAGCACGGTGAACTCGTTGTCATCGCACAAGGCGAGAGCTGCTGTAGATGCTCATTGACAAGTCATCCGCAACAGTAACCTTCCCTAGGAAACCACCAAAGAGAGAGGCTCATTGGCCAAACAGATAGGCCTACATCCAGCACTCCGCACTAGGAAAACCATGTTCAGAACTACAACTTCACGTCTTCAATGACACTCGACACCATTGAGATCCTTCGGCATGTCACCAAGATAGGCATCTTCAGCATGTCGCTCCAGCTGAAAACCCCAACAGAACTGCAAGTCCACCAAGATAGGCGTCTTCAGCATATCGCTCCAGCAGAAAAACAACTCCTTTCATTGCAAAGTCCCTGGCTGGGGACAACAGATAAACAAGGAGTAACTGTCATCAATATCAACAACAAATTCACAAGGTAGCTATTGGAGCAGACTTCTAAATATATGTCACAAGTTTGTTGATGAGTTGTCAAGCATATGCAATATATGACACAAGTCAATATAGTGCCGTCAAACACTTACAGTACAATCTGAATTCAATGACACTCTGAATTAGCAACAAAGCCAAAATCAAAGAGTAGAAAACTAATATAAACAACATCATTGACACCCAGCAAACCTGACAAACAGTCGTGAAGAAACTACAACCAACACAAGCTCCAAAAGCTTCCCAGCAGAAGGCTGGAGGTTGCTACCACAAATTGACTAGCACAGTGATTGGTTCCAAGAAAAGATATCAAAATGCTACAAGACACTAGCATCTAAATCCTACAATACATATCATCACTACACAATCTGCAAGCCTTTTGTGAGTGACCAAAAAGACACTATACAATCAATCTCACACTAAATATTGGAAGGCACTGCCAGGAGACTTCAAAAACAACATGCTTTTCTCAAAACCAAAAAGATGACAAAACTGAGACACCCATCCAATGTACAGTAGCTAACAAAAGTTAAGGACCGTCGGTCACGGAAATCAACTGTTGGCAGCCGCCATAGCATCATCTTTGCCAAAATGGTGGCCACAAAATTACTACAACATCACAGCAGTCATCAACCCAGCAACCCAACAATTTCCTCAAAGAAAGCAAGGAAAATCAAATGCCAAGTAACCTACCTAGAACAAAGCCCTTTTGTAAAACTAAAACATACTAGAACAGACTCAACAAATGAGTTCTTCTGTAGCTAGAGGAACATCGAGTCACCTAACTAGCTATCAGGAACTTTGAAAACCAGTAGTGCATTATTTACCAAGCCAATTCAGGCCATCAAGGCCAAAACGTAAGTAGCCATGGCATAAAGGGATAAGAATAGAGGCGGAGGAAGAGAAGCCGAGAGGACTCACCTTCAATGTTTTACCCAAAGCAGAACCGTGCCATCACCATTGATAGTGGAAACATGAACTGGCCGAGCATACTTCTCCCAAAATTATGGAGAGTGGTGTCAACACACCATCTATTACCTTTTGGAGAGTGGTGTCTCCTAGATTGGCTAGGTGTCACTTGGGAGCCTCCGTCAAGATTGTGGAGTTGAACCAAGGAGTTTGTACAGGCAAGGAGATCGCCTACTTCGTGAAGATCTACCCTAGTGAGGCAAGTCCTTCATGGGCGATGGCCATGGTGGGATAGACAAGGTTGCTTCGTGGACCCTTCGTGGGTGGAGCCCTCCGTGGACTCGTGCGACCGTTACCCTTTGTGGGTTGAAGTCTCCGTCAACGTGGATGTACGATAGCACCACCTATCGGAACCACGCCAAAAATCTTCGTGTCTCGAATTGCGTTTGCACACTCCAATCCCATCCCTTTACATTCTTGCAACTTGCATGATTTACTTTCCGCTGCTCATATACTCTTGTCATGCTTACTTGATATGTATTGTAAATGTTTAAACTTATGCCAACACTCCACTTCAACTTAAAAAATTAAAAACTGCAACTTTTCTTGCTAAGAGTCTATTCACCCCCCTCTAGTCACCTCTTCTCGATCCTTTCACACCTCCGTGAACACTCTCCTTGCCGATATTGCTCCTTTGCCCACTTTGGGCGTAGCCTTTTGCATTCAGTCGCATCCTCATAAGCTTCCTCCATTGCTATATGCAGTAGAAACATGACACATTACAAGGGGTCAGAAACATGCTTGATGGTTCCAAGCTCAAAGATGACTTCATTTTTGGCAATCCACAATGCCAGTAGCAGCATATTCAACAATAGAATTACACTGGCACATATACAAAAAAATCGCTTCTTATTATTTTCACTTTTGCACTACACATACACATGATTGATAGCTAACACTCGGACATACACTTGATTCGTTCCAAGAAAAGATATAAAAATGCTACAAGATACTAGAATGGTAAATCCTAAAATACATATCATCACCACATAATCTGCAAGCATCTTGTTCTATTCAATAGCCCATTCACAAGTCAAAAACCCGAGCTTAGGGATTATGTCAAATAAAACACTATGGCTATCACAAAGTAAAGTGCAGAAGGCCCTGTTTGTTGTAAAACCCTTTGCGCCGGCAGACCGGTTGAGCGTTCGACCGGTCCCTCTCGCTGGCTTCATTCTTTTCACGCGGAGACAGGCTGGCACAAGGTGGGTGATACGTCTCTGTCGTATCTACTTTTCCAAACACTTTTGCCCTTGTTTTGGACTCTAACTTGCATGATTTGAATGGAACTAACCCGGACTGACACTGTTTTCAGCAAAATTACCATGGTGTTATTTATGAGCAGAAACAAAAGTTCTCAGAATGACCTTAAACTTCACGGAACATCTTTTCGGAAATAATAAAAAATCCCTACAAAAGATGAAGACCAGGGGGCCCACACGCTAGCCACGAGGGTGGGGGCGCGCCCCCTACCTCGTGGGCCCCCTGGAGCTCCTCCGACCTCGACTCCAACTCTATATATTTGCTTTCAGGGAGAAAAAAATAAAGGAGAAGGATTCATCGCGTTTTACGATACGGAGCCGCCGCCAAGCCCTAAAACCTCTCGGGAGGGCTGATCTGGAGTCCGTTCGGGGCTCCGAAGATGGGAATCTGTCGCCATCGTCATCATCAACCATCCCCCATCACCAATTTCATGATGCTCACCATCGTGTGTGAGTAATTCCATCGTAGGCTTGCTGGACGGTGATGGGTTGGATGAGATTTATCATGTAATTGAGTTAGTTTTGTTAGGGTTTGATGCATAGTATCCACTATGTTCTGAGATTGATGTTGCTATGACTTTGCTATGCTTAATGCTTGTCACTAGGGCCCGAGTGCCATGATTTCAGATCTGAACCTATTATGTTTTCATCAATATATGAGAGTTCTTGATCCTATCTTGCAAGTCTATAGTCACCTATTATGTGTTATGATCCGTTAACCCCGAAGTGACAATAATCGGGATACTTGCCGGTGATGACCGTAGTTTGAGGAGTTCATGTATTCACTATGTGTTAATGCTTTGGTCCGGTACTCTCTTAAAAGGAGGCCTTAATATACCTTAGTTTCCGTTAGGACCCCGCTGCCACGGGAGGGTAGGAAAAAAGATGTCATGCAAGTTCTTTTCCATAAGCATGTATGACTATATTCTGAATACATGCCTACATTACATTGATGAATTGGAGCTAGTTCTGTGTCACCCTAGGTTATGACTGTTACATGATGAACCACATCCAGCATAACTCTCCATCACTGATCCATTGCCTACGAGCTTTCCATATATTGTTCTTTGCTTATTTACTTTTCCGTTGCTATTGCTCTCATCACTACAAAATACTAAAAACACTACTTTTGCTACTATTACCTTTTGCTACCGTTACCACTACTGTCATATTACTTTGCTACTAAATACTTTCCTGCTGATATTAAGTTTCCAAGTGTGGTTGAATTGACAACTCAGCTGCTAATACTTGAGAATATTCTTTGGCTCCCCTTGTGTCGAATCAATAAATTTGGGTTGAATACTCTACCCTTGAAAACTGTTGTGATCCCCTATACTTGTGGGTTATCAAGACTAATTTCTGGAGCTGTTGCCGGGGAGCATAGCTCTATTCTTTGAGTCACTTGGGATTTATATCTGCTTATCATTATGAAGAACTTGAGAGATCCAAAAACCAGGATCTATCCCTCAACTACGAGGGGAGGTAAGGAACTGCCATTTAGCTCTGCACTTGATTCACCTTCTGTTTTGAGTAAGCTTGCGACACCTAAACCTGCTTCTGCTATTTGTTCTGATATGTCGCATGTTATTGATGATGCCACGTCTGCTATGCATGATACTTATGATGAAACTACTTCTATGCTTGATACTACTGTGCCACTTGGTGAATTTCTTGATGAACAACTTGCTAGGGTTAGAGAGAATGAAATTATTGAAACTGATTATATTGAAGATAGTGATGATGAAGACTCTCCCTCTAATACTTACTAATTGCCTGTTGTTCCTGAGGGTTATGGTCTGGATGAAGAATCTGCTAGAGCTATTCTTGCTTGTAATGATAGAAGTGATCTTAAGAAATTATTAGCTAAATGGAAGCAACAATCCCTTAATGCTAGAATGAAACCTGACCCTGCTTTTGCTACTTCACCTATCTGTGTTACCGATAAGGAGTATGAATTCTCGGTTGATCCTGATATAATTACTTTGGTTGAATCCGATCCTTTTCATGGCTATGAATCTGAAACTGTTGTGGCACACCTTACTAAATTAAATGATATTGCCACCCTATTCACTAAAGATGAGCGAACTCGCTACTTTTATATCCTTAAAATATTTCCGTTCTCATTAAAGGGTGATGCTAAGATATGGTTTAATTCTCTTGATCCTGGTTGTGTGCGTAGTCCCCAGGATATGCTTTATTACTTCTCTGCTAAATATTTCCCTGCTCATAAGAAACAAGCTGCTTTAAGGGATATATATATATATATATATATATATATATATATATATATATATAATTTTGTGCAAATTGAAGAAGAGAGTCTCCCACAAGCTTGGGGGAGGATTCTCCAATTACTTAATGCTTTGCCTGATCATCCTCTTAAGAAAAATGAAATACTTGATATCTTTTATAATGGACTAACCGATGCTTCCAGAGATTACCTGGATAGTTGTGCTGGTTCTATTTTCAGGGAAAGAACACCAGATGAAGCTGAAATTCTATTGAATAATATGTTGACAAATGAAAATAATTGGGCACCTCCTAAGCCTATTCCTAAACCAACTCCGAAGAAGAGAGGTGTTCTATTTCTCAGTCCTGAAGATATGCAAGAGGCAAAGAAATCTATGAAAGAAAAAGGTATTAAAGCTGAAGATGTTAAGAATTTACCTCCTATTGAAGAAATACACGGTCTTAATTTACCGCATGTTGAAGAAACATATGATCTTAATCCTTCACCTATTGAAGAAACGCATGGTCTTGATAACCCGACACAAGTAGTAAAGGTAAATTCTCTCTATAGATATGATAAAGCTGAAATCCCATTACTAAGTTTGCTAGCCCATGCTTAGATGAGTTTGATAAATTTATGGTTAAGCAAGAAGATTTTAATGCTTATTTTGGTAGAAAATTGAAATACAATTCAAATATGCTTGAACACTTGGGTGATTATATGGCTAATGTTAAAGGTGAACTTAAACTTATTAGTAAACATGCTTCTATGGTTACCACTCAAGTAGAACAAGTACTTAAAGCTCAAAATGATTTTCTCAATGAATTGAATAGTAAGAATAATGATTATGCTGTTAGAGTGGCTACTAAAACTGGTAGAATGACTCATGAACCTTTGTATCCTGAAGGCCACCCTAAGAGAATTGAGCAAGATTCTCAGAGAAATAATATAGATGCACCTAGTCCTTCTAAAAGGAAGAAAAAGAAAAATGATAGGACTTTGCATGCTTCTAGTGAACCTATTACTGAAACACCTGAGAATCCAAATGATACTTCTATTTCTGATACTGAAACACAATCTGGTAATGAACCTGAAACTAGTGATAATGTTAATAAAAATGTTCATGATGATGCCCAACCTAGTAATGATAATGATGTAGAAATTGAACCTGTTGTTGATCTTGATAACCCACAATCAAAGAATCAACGTTATGATAAGAAAGACTTTGTTGCTAGGAAACACGGAAAGGAAAGAGAGCCTTGGGTTCAGAAACCCATGCCTTTTCCTCCCAAACCATCCAAGAAAAAGGATGATGAGGATTTTGAGCGCTTTGCTGAAATGATTAGACCTATCTTTTTCCGTATGTGGTTAACTGATATGCTCAAAATGAATCCTTATGCTAACTACATGAAAGAAATTGTCACTAATAAAAGAAAGATACCAGAAGCTGAAATTTCCACCATGCTTGCTAATTATACTTTTAGGGGTGGAATACCAAAGAAACTTGGAGATCCAGGAGTACCCACTATATCATGCTCCATTAAAAGAAACTATGTTAAACTGCTTTATGTGATCTTGGAGCCGGTGTTAGTGTTATGCCTCTCTCTTTATATCGTAGACTTGATTTGAATAAGTTCACACCTACTGAAATATCTTTGCAAATGGCTGATAAATCAACTGCTACACCTTTCAGTATTTGTGAGGATGTGCCTGTTGTGGTTGCAAACGTTACTATTTTAACGGACTTTGTTATTCTTGATATTCCCGAGGACGATAGTATGTCTATTATTCTTGGAAGACCCTTTTTGAATACTGCAGGGGCTGTTATTGATTGCACCAAAGGCAATGTCACTTTTCATGTTAATGGTAATGAGCATACGGTAAACTTTCCGAGGAAACAACCTCAAGTCCACAATATCAATTCTATTGGAAAAATTCCATCGATTATTTTTGGAGGTTTTTGTTTTCCTCTTCCTACTGTTAAGAAGAAATATGATATTCTTATTGTTGGGGATGTGCATATCCCCGTTGAGGTAACATAGTGTTATTCGAATTTTCTCCGGTTCCATGTTATTCGGAATGAGTTCGTTAACAAGACTTGATCAACCTTGTTAGTGGATTCCTTTTGATGAGCATGAGATGGATGAAACTAGAAGGCACAACCTTCTGTACCCCATTTTTACTTTCTGTTATTTATATTAAATAAAATAAAAATAGTATTTTCTGTCTGTTATCTGAATTATCCATGCAATATAAAAATACCGCGAAAATAAAAGTTCTCCAAATGCCCTGAAATTTAAATATGATTTTTTCTGGAATATTTGAGAATATTTGGCATTGAGAACACAGCAGGAGGAGCTGGCACGTGGCCACGAGGGTCAGGGGCGTGCCCTACCCCCCAGGGCGCGCCCCCTGCCTCGTGGGCCCATGGTGGCCCTCCTCCACTTATTCCTGCACCCACACACTCCTTCTTCCTCCCACAAACACGATTATCTAGTTCAAACCCGAGTCCAAGCTCATTTTTACTGCCATTTTCGATCTCCTTGCTCAAAGCACCTCTCACAAAACTGCTTGGGGGGCTTGTTCCTTGGTATGTGACTCCTCCATTGGTCCAATTAGTTTTTGTTCTAGTGCTTTATTCATTGCAAATTTGTGCTTCCTAGGTGACCATGTTCTTCAGCTTGCATGTCAAATTTATATGGTTTCAAGTAGTTTTGATGCATGATATAGGCTCTAGGCACTTGTATGAGTAGTTGCTATCAATTTTGTTGAGTTTGGTTCACTTTCATTTTGAAGTTACTAAAAATTTCAGAATTTTTCAGAGAATAATGAAGAGATTTTTGAGGGGCTCATTGAGCCAAAGCTCGAAGGAAAAGCAAAATGAAGAAGCAATGAAGCCCAAATATAATTTGCCTCGCACCGCGGAGGTTAGGCCGTGTGAAAGGCCCTCCGATGAATTCTTGAGAGAAACCGGGATTTATCAGGATTTTTATGAATTGGCTAAGAATGCAGGCCTCACCGACTTCCTCCGCGACCAACGCAAACAATATCTCTTACTTACCAATACTTTTTTGCTAAACTTCTACTATTATCCCAGGGAATCACCTCCCTCAGTAGAGTTTTATTTATATGATGTGGTTAAGAAGATGTCACTTTATGATTTTTGTCGGGTTTGTTTGATCCCTTTCGAGGGCAAAATAGAGGAAATGTGACGATGTGGATGGGTTTATCGATACCATCACTGTAGGGGAAACGAGGAAGGTTTCTGATGCACGAATCACTAACATACATTTTCCTGTTTTATGCTACTTTGCAATATTTGCTAGTCGTCGCTTAATTGGTCGCGGAAATTGTGGAAACCTTAGTGTTCCTGATATTATTATTTTGTTCCACAGTTTATTTCGTGATAACTCGGTGAGTATGGGCGGTATTATTGCTAAACGGTTAAGTCTGAACCGTACAAAAGGACCCATCTTTGCTGGTAACTATGCTTCACGCCTTGCTGCATATTATAACATACCTATTAGGCACTATGAAAAAGAAGAAAAATTGTTGCCTACTGTTTATTTAGATTATAAGAGTATGTTAGCACATGATTTCATTATAAAGAATAAGGAAGGGGGGCTTAAATACAAATTGTTCTTTGATAAACATCATCCGGAGACTATTACCTTGCCTGCTCCTCCCTTGTTTGATTTATCTGCAGGCCAGTACCTCGCCTCGCTGGAGGATATTCACGCCTATCGGAACCCTGCATCGGCCGCAGAGCCAGAGTCGGAACCACAAATTGATCCTCCACGACAGTCTAATTATCACTGGGATCCGGAGATGATTGCCAACCAGTGGCAATCAGAATCTTCTTCTTCGCAGTACGACCCCAACTATTATTATGGATATCCGCCAGGCCAGCCGTGGCCATAGACCAACTTAGGCCAAAAGCCTAAGTTTGGGGGAGTACATATTTCCCATCGACATTACATTTATGTTCACACACTCATTGCTAGATGTCGGTGTTCATACTTTTTCATTGTATCATCCACGCTAGTTTATTCCCTTTTAATGCTTTCTTCTTGTGTGTTTAATAAACCTTAAGAAAAACCAAAAAAATTAGTTGTAGCTTTTAATTAGTTTACTTTCCATGCTTGTAGTAGTAATTAAAAAGAAAACCCAAAAATATTTCATGTTCTTCTTTTGCTTGTTGGGAGCTTTCCTATGTAAATAGTTTTATTTATTTTATTTTCTTTGGGGGTCGATAGGAGAAGACAATAATTAAATTGTTGAAGTGGCTCTTATATGTGCTACCTCTTGAGCACTGCGTTGGGTTTTCCCCGAACAGGAAAGGATGATGCAGCAAAGTAGCGTAAGTATTTCCCTCAGTTTTGAGAACCAAGGTATCAATCCAGTAGGAGGCTACGCGCGAGTCCCTCGTACCTGCACAAAACAAATAAATCCTCGCAATGAACGCAATAGGGGTTGTCAATCCCTACACGGCCACTTACGAGAGTGAGATCTGATAGATATGATAAGATAATAGTTTTGGTATTTTTATGATAAAGATGCAAAGTAAAATAAAAGCAAAGTAAAAAGCAAAGGAAATAACTAAGTATTGGAGGATTAATACGATGAAGATAGACCCGGGGGCCATAGGTTTCACTAGTGGCTTCTCTCAAGAGCATAAGTATTCTACGGTGGGTGAACGAATTACTGTTGAGCAATTGACAGAATTGAGCATAGTTATGAGAATATCTAGGAATGATCATGTATATAGGCATCACGTCCGAGACAAGTAGACCGACTCCTGCCTGCATCTACGACTATTACTCCACTCATCGACCGCTATCTAGCATGTATCTAGAGTATTAAGTTTATGAAAATAGAGTAATGTCTTAAGCAAGATGACATGATGTAGAGGGATAAACTCATGCAATATGATGAAAACCCCATCTTGTTATCCTCGATGGCAACAATACAATACGTGCCTTGCTGCCCCTACTGTCACTGGGAAAGGACACCGCAAGATTGAACCCAAAGCTAAGCACTTCTCCCATTGCAAGAAAGATCAATCTAGTAGGCCAAACCAAACTGATAATTCGAAGAGACTTGCAAAGATAACCAATCATACATAAAAGAATTCAGAGAAGATTCAAATATTGTTCATAAATAGACTTGATCATAAACCCACAATTCATCGGTCTCAACAAACACACCGCAAAAAGAAGATTACATCGAATAGTTCTCCACAAGAGAGGGGGAGAACATTGTATTGAGATCCAAAAAGAGAGAAGAAGCCATCTAGCTAATAACTATGGACCCATAGGTCTGAGGTAAACTACTCACACTTCATCGGAGGAGCTATGGTGATGATGTAGAAGCCCTTCGTGATGGATACCCCCTCCGGCGGAGCTCCGAAATAGGCCCCAAGATGGGATCTCGTGGATACAAAAATTTGTGGCGGTGGAATTAGGGTTTTGGCTCCGTATCTGATCGTTTGGGGGTACGTAGGTATATATAGGAGGAAAGAGTACGTCGGTGGAGCAACAGGGGGCCCACGAGGGTGGAG
>NC_041386.1:589539757-589569565 GCF_002162155.2 Triticum dicoccoides
TCCTTTGTGTCTTGACATAGGGTCCAAGTCTCCTCGATCATGTTCGGTGAGAAAATCATGTTCCCGAAGGTTTCATTCCGTTTGGACTCCGTTTGATATTCCTTTTCCTCGAAACCCTAAAATAGGCAAAAAAACAGCAATTCTGGGTTGGGCCTCCGGTTAATAGGTTAGTCCCAAAAATAAGATAAAAGTGGATAATAAAGCCCAATAATGTCCAAAATAGTAGATAATATAGCATGGAGCAATCAAAAATTATAGATACGTTGGAGACATATCAAGCATCCCCAAGCTTAATTCCTGCTCGTCCTCGAGTAGGTAAATGATAAAAACAGAATTTTTGATGCGGAGTGCTACTTGGCATAATTTTAATGTAATTCTTCTTAATTGTGGTATGAATATTCAGATCCTAAAGATTCAAGATAAAAGTTCATATTGACATAAAAATAATAATACTTCAAGCATACTAACTAAGCAATTATGTCCTCTCAAAATAACATGGCCAAAGAAAGTTCATCCCTACAAAATCATATAGTTAGTCATGCTCCATTTTCGTCACACAAGAATGCTCTCATCATGCACAACCCCGATGACAAGCCAAGCAATTGTTTCATACTTTAGTAATCTCAAACCTATAAACTTTCACGCAATATATGAGCACGAGCCATGGATATAGCACTATGGGTGGAATAGAATACGATGATGGGGGTTATGTGGAGAAGACAAAAAAAGGAGAAAGTCTCACATCAACGAGGCTAATCAATGGGCTATGAAGATGCCCATCAATTGATGTTAATGCAAGGAGTAGGGATTGCCATGCAACGGATGCACTAGAGCTATAAATGTATGAAAGCTCAACAAAAGACACTAAGTGGGTGTGCATCCAACTTGCTTGCTCATGAAGACCTAGGGCACTTGAGGAGGCCCATTGTTGGAATATACAAGCCAAGTTCTATAATGGAAAATTCCCACTAGTATATGAAAGTGACAAAACAAAAGACTCTCTATCATGAAGATTATGGTGCTACTTTGAAGCACAAGTGTGGAAAAAGGATAGTAGCATTGTCCCTTCTTTATTTATTTTTTATTTTTTTATTTGGCCTTTCTTTTTTTATTTGGCCTTTCTCTTTTTTTATTTGGGACATTGCTCTATTAATGATGATCATAACACTTCTATTTATTTACAACTCAATGATTACAACTCGATACTTAGAATAAGATATGACTCTATATGAATGCCTCCGGTGGTGTACCGGGTTATGCAATGAACCAAGAGTGACATGTATGAACGAATTATGAACGGTGACTTTGCCACAGATACTATGTCAACCACATGATCATGCTAAGCAATATGACAATGATGAATGTGTCATGATGAACGGAATGGTGGAAAGTTGCATGGCAATATATCTCAGAATGGCTATGGCAATGCCATAATAGGTAGGTATGGTGGCTGTTTTGAGGAAGATATAAGGAGGTTTATGTGTGAAAGAGCGTATCATATCACGGGGTTTGGATGCACCGGCGAAGTTTGCACAAACTCTCAATGTGAGAAAGGGCAATGCACGGTACCGAAGAGGCTAGCAATGATGGAAGGGTGAGAGTGCTTATAATCCATGGACTCAACATTAGTCATAAAGAACTCACATACTTATTGCAAAAATCTACAAGTTATCAAAAACCAAAGCACTACGGGCATGCTCCTAGGGGGATAGATTGGTAGGAAAAGACCATCGCTCGTCCCCGACCGCCACTCATAAGGAAGACAATCAAATAACACCTCATGTTTCAAATTTGTTACATAACGTTTACCATATGTGCATGCTATGGGACTTGCAAACTTCAACACAAGCATTTCTCAAATTCACAACTACTCAACTAGCACGACTTTGATATTATTACCTCCATATCTCAAAACAATCATCAAGCATCAAACTTCTCTTAGTACTCAAAACACTCATAAGAAATTTTTTATTAATCTTGAACACTTAGCATATTAGGATTATTTAAGCAAATTACCATGTTATTTAATACTCTCAAAATAATCTAAGTGAAGCATGTGATATCAATAGTTTCTATAAAACAAATCCACCACCGTGCTCTAAAAGATATAAGTGAAGTACTATAGCAAAACTATATAACTCAAATGATATAAGTGAAGCACATAGAGTATTCTAACAAATTCCAAATCATGTATGGCTCTCTCAAAAGGTGTGTACAGCAAGGATGATTGTGTTAAACTAAAAAGCAAATACTCAAATCATACAAGACGCTCCAAGCAAAACACATATCATGTGGTGAATAAAAATATAGCTCCAAGTAAAGTTACCGATAGAAGTAGACGAAAAGAGGAGATGCCTTCCGGGGCATCCCCAAGCTTTGGCTTTTAGGTGTCCTTAGATTATCTTGGGGGTGACATGGGCATCCCCAAGATTAGGCTCTTGCCACTCCTTGCTCCATAATCCATCAAATCTTTACCCAAAACTTGAAAACTTCACAACACAAAACTTAAAGTAGAAAATCTCGTGAGCTCCGTTAGCGAAAGAAAACAAAAGACCACTTCAAGGTACTGTAATGAACTCATTATTTATTTATATTGGTGTTAAACCTACTGTATTCCAACTTCTCTATGGTTCATAAACTATTTTACTAGCCATAGATTCATCAAAATAAGCAAACAACACACGAAAAACAGAATCTGTCAAAAACAGAACAGTCTGTAGTAATCTGTAGCTAGCGCAAGATCTGGAACCCCAAAAATTCTAAAATAAATTTCTGGACGTGAGGAATTTATCTATTAATCATCTGCAAAAATAATTAACTAAATAGCACTTTCCAAATAAAAATGGCAGCAGTTCTCGTGAGCGCTAAAGTTTCTGTTTTTTACAGCAAGATATCAAGACTTTCCCCAAGTCTTCCCAATGGTTCTACTTAGCACAAACACTAATTAAAAACAAAAAACACAACCTAAACAGAGGCTAGATAAATTATTTATTACTAAACAGGAGCAAAAATCAAGGAATAAAAATAAAATCGGGTTGCCTCCAAACAAGTGCTATCGTTTAACGCCCCTAGCTAAGCATAAAAAGCAAGGATAGATCTAGGTATTGCCATCTTTAGTATTAGGAAAGAAAAGAGCAAACTTGCTATATATAGAATTAATCCTTCTATTTTGATAAAGCACATGGCTATTAATGGTAGAGGAAAGATTAAGTATGTTACGGAAATTTGTATCTAGGCTAGCCTTTATCTCTTTAATAGATTCATTTTGGTAAGAGAGCAAAAGAGATGTAGATTCAACTTTCTCATTCATGGGGTGCCCAAATATGGTTTTCATTTTTTCATAAGTGTATACAACATCGCCTTCAAGAAAACCTTCTTCAAATATAGAATCTAAGACATGCTTAAAAGAAGAAGGAAGGGCAATATAAAAGCTTTTTAAGTAAACTTCAATTTGGTATTGAGGCACGTAGCTAGCCTTGATCCTTAATAGTCTATACCAAGCATCTTTCAAAGATTCATCAAGTAAATAACAAAAAATTCCAGAATCATCTTCATCAAAATTATTAAGATTCTCATTGATAACTTTGGTAGGTTTTTCCATAGTATCCATATTTATGAGCTTATCGAGAATAGAAGGGTTGTCCAAAGTACTAAAACTCTGGAGAGAACTCCCAACCCTTTTTGATTCAGACATGGCGGAAGAAAGGCGAGCGAGAAGAGAGGGCAAATAAAACGGCAAGGGTGAAGTGGGGGAGAGGAAAACGAGAGGCAAATGGCAAATAATGTAATGCGGGAGAAAGGATTGTGATGGGTACTTGGTATATTGAATTTTGCGTAGACTCCCCGGCAATGGCGCTAGAAATCCTTCTTGCTACCTCTTGAGCACTACCTCTTGAGCACTGCGTTGGTATTTCCCTCAGTTTTGAGAACCAAGGTATCAATCCAGTAGGAGGCTACGCGCGAGTCCCTCGTACCTGCACAAAACAAATAAATCCTCGCAACCAACGCGATAAGGGGTTGTCAATCCCTACACGGCCACTTACGAGAGTGAGATCTGATAGATATGATAAGATAATATTTTTGGTATTTTTATGATAAAGATGCAAAGTAAAATAAAAGCAAAGTAAAAAGCAAAGGAAATAACTAAGTATTGGAAGATTAATATGATGAAGATAGACCCGGGGGCCATAGGTTTCACTAGTGGCTTCTCTCAAGAGCATAAGTATTCTACGGTGGGTGAACGAATTACTGTTGAGCAATTGACAGAATTGAGCATAATTATGAGAATATCTAGGCATGATCATGTATATAGGCATCACGTCCGAGACAAGTAGACCGACTCCTGCCTGCATCTACTACTATTACTCCACTCGTCGACCGCTATCCAGCATGCATCTAAAGTATTAAGTTTATGAAAACAGAGTAATGCCTTAAGCAAGATGACATGATGTAGAGGGATAAACTCATGCAATATGATGAAAACCACATCTTGTTATCCTCGATGGCAACAATACAATACGTGCCTTGCCGCCCCTACTGTCACTGGGAAAGGACACCGCAAGATTGAACCCAAAGCTAAGCACTTCTCCCAATGCAAGAAAGATCAATCTAGTAGGACAAACCAAACTGATAATTCAAAGAGACTTGCAAAGATAACTAATCATACATAAAAGAATTCAAAGAAGATTCAAATATTGTTCATAGATAGACTTGATCATAAACCCACAATTCATTGGTCTCAACAAACACATCGCAAAAAGAAGATTACATCGAATAGTTCTCCACAAGAGAGGGGGAGAACATTGTATTGAGATCCAAAAAGAGAGAAGAAGCCATCTAGCTAATAACTATGGACCCGTAGGTCTGAGGTAAACTACTCACACTTCATCGGAGGGGCTATGGTGATGATGTAGAAGCCCTCTGTGACGGATACGCCCTCCGACGGAGCTCCGGAACAGGCCCCAAGATGGGATCTCGTGGATACAAAAAGTTGCGGCGGTGGAATTAGGGTTTTGGCTCCGTATCTGATCGTTTGGGGGTACGTAGGTATATATAGGAGGAAGGAGTACGTCGATGGAGCAACAGGGGGCCCACGAGGGTGGAGGGCGCACCTGGGGGGGTAGGCGTGCCCCCCTACCTCGTGGCCTCCTCCTTTGTGTCTTGACGTAGGGTCCAAGTCTCCTGGATCATGTTCGGTGAGAAAATCACGTTCCCGAAGGTTTCATTCCGTTTGGACTCCGTTTGATATTCCTTTTCCTCGAAACCCTAAAATAGGCAAAAAAACAGCAATTCTGGGTTGGGCCTCCGGTTAATAGGTTAGTCCCAAAAATAATATAAAAGTGGATAATAAAGCCCAATAATGTCCAAAACAGTAGATAATATAGCATGGAGCAATAAAAAATTATAGATACATTGGAGACGTATCAATCTGCATAATTGTTGATCTGACAAAAGAGCCCATATTGCCTTGTCTTCTCCTGTTTATTGAATGCTTGCAGATTCCAGCTTAGTCCAATGCACGCGCACTATTATTATTATTCACATCATTCGGTCGTGCAAGTGAAAGGCAATTATGACGATATATGATGGACTGACTGAGATGAGAAAAGATGGTATGAACTCGACCTCTCTTGTTTTTGTAAATATGATTAGTTCATCGTTCCTGATTCGGCCTATTATGAATAAACATGTTTACAATGACAACTAGAGATCATAGTTTCTTGTGCCATGCTTGATTAGCTAGGAGCTTATAATGGTTTACCTTGCGTGCCAGCATGCTATTAAAATGGTTGTGATGTGGTATGA
Source organism: Triticum dicoccoides (assembly GCF_002162155.2). Lineage (NCBI taxonomy): Eukaryota > Viridiplantae > Streptophyta > Magnoliopsida > Poales > Poaceae > Triticum > Triticum dicoccoides. Next base: position 589,545,563 of record NC_041386.1, read on the forward strand.
TAGGGTGGTATCCTCCTCTGAATGATTTAAGTGACTTGACTTGGCGCATATTCACGCATGTAGTTGAAACAAAATCAACATAGCCTTCACGATATTTATGTTCATGGTGGATTATATCCTACTCATGCTTGCATTCAGTGTTGATTAATTTTAATGCATGTTCATAACTATTGTCGCTCTCTAGCTGGTCGCTTCCCACTCTTTTGCTAGCCTTCACCTGTACTAAGCGGGAATACTGCTTGTGCATCCAACTCCATAAACCCCAACGTTGTTCCATATGAGTCCACCATACCTACATATATACGGTATCTACCTGCCGTTCCAAGTAAATTTGTATGTGCCAAACTCTATACCTTCGAATAAATATCCTGTTTTGTATGCTCGGATAGCTCATGTATCAACTAGGGTTGTCTTTATCTTCCATATTAGGCGGGTTATTCTCAAGAGGAGTGGACTCCTCTCCTCACTCACGAGAAAAGGGCTGGTCACCGGGATGCCCAGTCCCATGCTTTATGGAAATCAAATCAAAATAATTGCAAACAAAACTCCCCTTGAGACTCTTGTTAGTTGGAGGCACTCGTTGTTTTGAGCAAGCCATGGATTGATGCTTGTTGGTGGAGGGGGAGTGTAAACTTTACCATTCTGTTTGGGAACCGCATATAATGTGTGTAGCAGGGAAGATATCGCCATCTCTTGGTTGTTATGTTGACAATGAAAGTATACCGTTCAAAATATTATTCACCTCTATTTCAAAATTGAGCTAGCTCTGGCACCTCTACAAATCCATGTTTCCCTCTGAGAAGGGCCTATTTACTTTCATGTTGAGTCATCATCCTCTTATTAAAAAGCACCAGTTGGAGAGCACCGCTGTCATTTGCATTCATTATTGTTAGTTTACATTGAGTATGACTTGACTGGATCTCTTTTACCATGAATTACAATGTCTAGTCAGTCCTTGATCTTTAAAGTGTTGGGTTTCGTAGTAATTTCAAAAAAATTCCTACGCTCATGCAAGATCATGTAATGCATAGCAACGAGAGGGGAGAGTGTTGTCTACGTACCCACGCAGACCGACTGCGGAAGCGTTGACGCAACGTAGAGGAAGTAGTCATACGTCTTCTCGATCCGACCGATCCAAGTACCGTTACTCCGGCACCTCCGAGTTCTTAGCACACGTACAGCTCGATGACGATCCCCGGGCTCCGATCCAGCAAAGCGTCGGGGAGGAGTTCCGTCAGCACGACGTCGTGGTGATGATCTTGATGTTCTATCGTCGCAGGGCTTCGCCTAAGCACCGCTACAATATGATCGAGGTGGAATATGGTGGCAGGGGGCACCGCACACGGCTAAGGAACGATCTCAATGATCAACTTGTCTGTCTAGAGGTGCCCCCTGCCTCCGTATATAAAGGAGCTAAGGGGGAGGGTGCCGCCGTCCAGGAGGAGGGCGCAGGAGGAGTCCTACTCCTACCGGGAGTAGGACTCCCCCCCCCCAATCCTAGTTGGACTAGGATTCCCCGAGGGGGAAAGAGAGAGAGGGGGGCCGGCCACCTCTCCTAGTCCTAATAGGACTAGGGGAGGGGGAGGCGTGCGGCCACCTTGGGCTGCCCCTTTCTCCTTTCCACTAAAGCCCATTAAGGCCCATATGGCTCCCGGGGGGTTCCGGTAACCTCCCGGTACTCCGGTAAAATCCTGATTTCACCCGGAACACTTCCGATGTCCAAATATAGGCTACCAATATATCAATCTTTATGTCTCGACCATTTCGAGACTCCTCGTCATGTCCGTGATCACATCCGGGACTCCGAACTAACTTCGGTACATCAAAAAGCATAAACTCATAATAATTGTCATCATAACGTTAAGCGTGCGGACCGTACGGTTCGAGAATAATGCAGACATGACTGAGACACATCTCTGGTCAATAACCAATAGCGGGACCTGGATGCCCATATTGGCTCCTACATATTCTACGAAGATCTTTATCGGTCAGACCGCATAACAACATACGTTGTTCCCTTTGTCATCGGTATGTTACTTGCCCGAGATTCGATCGTCGGTATTTACCTAGTTCAATCTCGTTACTGGCAAGTCTCTTTACTCGTTATGTAATACATCATCCCACAACTAACTCATTTAGTTGCAATGCTTGCAAGGCTTAAGTGATGTGCATTACCGAGAGGGCCCAGAGATACCTCTCCGACAATCGGAGTGACAAAACCTAATCTCGAAATACGCCAACCCAACATGTACCTTTGGAGACACCTGTAGTACTCCTTTATAATCACCCAGTTACGTTGTGACGTTTGGTAGTACCCAAAGTGTTCCTCCGGTAAACGGGAGTTGCATAATCTCATAGTCATAGGAACATGTATAAGTCATGAAGAAAGCAACAACAACATACTAAATGATCGGGTGCTAAGCTAATGGAATGGGTCATGTCAATCAGATCATTCGACTAATGATGTGATCCCGTTAATCAAATAACAACTCTTTGTCAATGGTTAGGAAACATAACCATCTTTGATTAACGAGCTAGTCAAGTAGAGGCATACTAGTGACACTTTGTTTGTCTATGTATTCACACAAGTATTATGTTTCCGGTTAATACAATTCTAGCATGAATAATAAACATTTAGCATGATATAAGGAAATAAATAATAACTTTATTATTGCCTCTAGGGCATATTTCCTTCAGTCTCCCACTTGCACTAGAGTCAATAATCTAGTTCACATCGCTATGTGATTTAACAGCAATAGTTCGCATCACCATGTGATTAACACCCATAGTTCACATTGATATGTGATCAACACCCAAAGGGTTTACTAGAGTCAGTAATCTAGTTCACATCGCTATGTGATTAACTCCCAAAGAGTACTAAGGTGTGATCATGTTTTGCTTGTGAGATAATTTTAGTCAACGGGTCTGTCACATTCAGATCCGTAAGTATTTTGCGAATTTCTATGTCAACAATGCTCTGCACGGAGCTACTCTAGCTTATTGCTCCCACTTTCAATATGTATCTAGATCGAGACTTAGAGTCATCCAGATCAATGTCAAAACTTGCATCGACGTAACTTTTTACGATGAACCTTTTTGTCACCTCCATAATTGAGAAATATTTCCTTATTCCACTAAGGATAATTTTGACCGCTGTCCAGTGATCTACTCTTAGATCACTATTGTACTCCCTTGCTTAACACAGTGTAGGGTATACAATAGATCTGGTACACAGCATGGCATACTTTATAGAACCTATGGCTGAGGCATAGGGAATGACTTTCATTCTATTTCTATCTTCTGCTGTGGTCGAGCTTTGAGTCTTACTCAATTTCACACCTTGCAACACAGGTAAGAACTCTTTCTTTGACTGTTCCATTTTGAACTACTTCAAAATCTTGTCAAGGTATGTACTCATTGAAAAAACTTATCAAGCGTCTTAATCTATCTCTATAGATCTTGATGCTTAATATGTAAGCAGCTTTACCGAGGTCTTTCTTTGAAAAACTCCTTTCAAACACTCCTTTATGCTTTGTAGAATAATTCTACATTATTTCCGATCAACAATATGTCATTCACATATACTTATCAGAAATGCTGTAGTGCTCCCACTCACTTTCTTGTAAATACAGGCTTCACCGCAAGTCTGTATAAAACTATATGCTTTGATCAACTTATCAAAGCGTATATTCCAACTCTGAGATGCTTACACCAGTCCATAGATGGATCGCTGGAGTTTGCATATTTTGTTAACACCTTTAGGATTGACAAAAACTTCTGGTTGCATCATATACAACTCTTCTTTAAGAAATCCATTAAGGATTGCAGTTTTGTTATCCATTTGCCAGATTTCATAAAATGCGGCAATTGCTAACATTATTCGGACAGATTTAAGCATAGATACGAGTGAGAAACTCTCATCGTAGTCAACACTTTGAACTTGTCGAAAACCTTTTGCGAGAATTCTAGCTTTGTAGATAGTAACACTACTATCAGCGTCCGTCTTCCTCTTGAAGATCCATTTAATCTCAATGGCTTGCCGATCATTGGCAAGTCAATCAAAGTCCATACTTTGTTCTCATATATGGATCTCATCTCAGATTTCATGGCTTCAAGCCATTTTGCGGAATCTGGGCTCATCATCCCTTCCTCATAGTTCGCAAGTTCGTCATGGTCTAGTAACATGAATTCCAGAACAGGATTACCGTACCACTCTGGTGCGGATCTCACTCTGGTTTACCTACGAGATTTGGTAGTAACTTGATCTGAAGTTACATGATCATCATCATTAGCTTCCTCACTAATTGGTGTAGTAGTCACAGGAACAGATTTCTGTGATGAACTACTTTCCAATAAGGGAGCAGGTACAGTTACCTCATCAAGTTCTACTTTCCTCCCACTCACTTCTTTCGAGAGAAACTCCTTCTCTAGAAAAACTCCGAATATAGCAACAAAAGTCTTGCCTTCGGATCTGTGATAGAAGGTGTATCCAATAGTTTCCTTTGGATATCCTATGAAGATTTACTTCTCCGATTTGGGTTCGAGCTTATCATGTTGAAACTTTTTCACATAAGCATCGCAGTCCCAAACTTTAAGAAACGACAAGTTTGGTTTCTTGCCAAACCATAGTTCAGATTGTGTCGTCTCAACGGACTTAGATGGTGCCCTATTTAACGTGAATGCAGCTGTCTCTAATGCATAACCCTAAAATGATAGTGGTAGATCGGTAAGAGACATCATAGATCGCACTATATCCAATAAAGTACGGTTATGACATTCGGACACACCATTACACTATGGTGTTCCAGGTGGCGTGAGTAGTGAAACTATTTCACATTGTTTTAAACTGAAGGCCAAACTCGTAACTCAAATACTCTTCTCTACGATCAGATCGTAGAAACTTTATTTCCCTTTTACGATGATTTTTCACTTCACTCTGAAATTCTTTGAACTTTTCAAATGTTTCAGACTTATGTTTCATCAAGTAGATATACTCATATCTGCTCAAATCATCTGTGAAGTTCAGAAAATAATGATACTTGCCGTGAGCCTTAACACTCATCGGACCGCATACATCAGTATGTATTATTTCCAATAAGTCAGTTGCTCGCTCCGGAGAACGGAGTCTTAGTCATCTTGCCCATGAGGCATGGTTTGCAATCATCAAGTGATTCATAATCAAGTGATTCCAAAATCCCATCAGCATGGAGTTTCTTCATGCGCTTTACACCAATATGACCTAAAGGGCAGTGCCACAAATAAGTTGCACTATCATTATTAACTTTGCATCTTTTGGTTTCAATATTATGATTATGTGTATCACTACGATCGAGATCCAACGAACTATTTTCATTGGGTGTGTAACCATATTAGGTTTTATTCATGTAAACAGAACAACAATTTATTCTCTTACTTAAATGAATAACCGTATTACAATAAACATGATCAAATCATATTCATGCTCAACGCAAACACCAAATAACACTTATTCAGGTTCAACACTAATCCCGAAAGTATAGGGAGTGTGCGATGATGATCATATCAATCTTGGAACCACTTCCAACACACATCGTCACTTCACCCTTAACTAGTCTCTGTTTATTCTGCAACTCCCGTTTCGAGTTACTAATCTTAGCAACTGAACTAGTATCAAATACTGAGGGGTTGCTATAAACACTAGTAAAGTACACATCAATAACATGTATATCAAATATACTTATGTTCACTTTGCCATCCTTCTTATCTGCCAATCACTTGGGGTAGTTCCGCTTCCAGTGACCAGTCCCTTTGCAGTAGAAACACTTAGTCTCAGGCTTAGGACCAGACTTGGGCTTCTTCACTTGAGCAGCAACTTGCTTGCTGTTCTTCTTGAAGTTCCCCTTCTTCCCTCTGCCCTTTTCTTGAAACTAGTGGTCTTGTCTACCATCAACACTTGATGTTTTTCTCGATTTCTACCTTCGTCAATTTCCGCATTACGAAGAGCTTGGGAATCGTTTCCCTTATCCCTTGCATATCATAGTTCATCACGAAGTTCTACTAACTTGGTGATGGTGACTAGAGAATTCTGTCAATCACTATCTTATCTGGAAGATTAACTCCCACTTGATTCAAGCGATTGTAGTACTCAGACAATCTGAGCACATGCTCACTAGTTGAGCGATTCTCCTCCATCTTTTAGCAATAGAACTTGTTGGAGACTTCATATCTCTCAACTCGGGTATTTGCATGAAATATTAACTCCTGGAACATCTCATATACTCCATGACGTTCAAAAACGTCTTTGAAGTCCCGATTCTAAGCCATTAAGCATGGTGCACTAAACTATCAAGTAGTCATCATATTGAGCTAGCCAAACGTTCATAACGTATGCATCTGCTCCTGCAATAGGTCTGTCACCTAGCGGTGCATCAAGGACATAATTCTTCTGTGCAGCAATGAGGATAAACCTCAGATCACGGATCCAATCCGCATCATTGCTACTAACATCTTTCAACACAATTTTCTCTAGGAACATGTCAAAATAAACACAGGGAAGCAACAACGCGAGCTATTGATCTACAACATGATTTGCAAAATACTACCAGGACTAAGTTCATGATAAATTTAAGTTCAATTAATCATATTACTTAAGAACTCCCACTTAGATAGACATCCCTCTAATCCTCTAAGTGATCACGTGATCCAAATCAACTAAACCATGTCCGATCATCACGTGAGATGGAGTAGTTTCATTGGTGAACATCACTATGTTGATCATATCTACTATATGATTCACGATCGACCTTTCGGTCTCCGTGTTCCGAGGCCATATCTGTATATGCTTGGCTCGTCAAGTATAACCTGAGTATTCCGCGTGTGCAACTATTTTGCACCCGTTGTATTTGAACGTAGAGCCTATCACACCCGATCATCACGTGGTGTCTCAGCACGAAGAACTTTCGCAACGGTGCATACTCAGGGAGAACACTTCTTGATAATTAGTGAGAGATCATCTTAAAATGCTACCGTCAAACTAAGCAAAATAAGATGTATAAAAGATAAACATCATATGCAATCAAAATATGTGACATGATATGGCCATCATTATCTTGCGCCTTTGATCTCCATCTCCAAAGTACTGTCATGATCTCTATCGTCACCGGCATGACACCATGATCTCCATCATCTTGATCTATATCAATGTGTCGTCACACGGTCGTCTCGCCAACTATTGCTCTTGCAACTATTGCTATCGCATAGCGATAAAGTAAAGCAATTATTTGGCGCTTGCATCTTATGCAATAAAGAGACAACCATAAGGCTTTTGCCAGTTGCCGATAACTTTAACAAAACATGGTCATCTCATACAACAACTTATATCTCATCACGTTTTGACCATATCACATCACAACATGCCCTGCAAAAACAAGTTAGACATCCTCTACTTTGTTGTTACAAGTTTTACGTGGCTGCTACGGGCTTAAGCAAGAACCAATCTCACCTACGCATCAAAACCACAACGATAGTTTGTCAATTTGACTCCGTTTTAACCTTCGCAAGGACCGGGCGTAGTCACACTGGTTCAACTAAAGTTGGAGAAACTGTCACCCACAAGCCACCTCTGTGCAAAGCACGTCGGGAGAACCGGTCTCGCGTAAGCGTACGCGTAATGTCGGTCTGGGCCGCTTCATCCAACAATACCGTTGAACCAAAGTATGACATACTGGTAGGAAGTATGACTTATATCGCCCACAACTCACTTGTGTTCTACTCGTGCATATAACATCAACATATAAAACCTAGGCTCAGATGCCACTGTTGGGTTTCGTAGTAATTTCAAAAAATTTCCTACGCTCACGCAAGATCATGTGATGCATAGCAACGAGAGGGGAGAGTGTTGTCTATGTACCCACGCAGACTGACTGCGGAAGCATTGACGCAACGTAGAGGAAGTAGTCGTACGCCTTCTCGATCCGACCGATCCAAGTACCGTTACTCCGGCACCTCCGAGTTCTTAGCACACGTACAGCTCGATGACGATCCCCGGGATCCGATCCAGCAAAGCGTCGGGGAGGAGTTCCGTCAGCACGACGGCGTGGTGACGATCTTGATATTCTATCGTCACAGGGCTTCGCCTAAGCACCGCTACAATATGATCGAGGTGGAATATGGTGGCAGGGGGCACCGCACACGGCTAAGGAACGATCTCAATGGTCAACTTGTCTGTCTAGAGGTGCCCCCTGCCTTCGTATATAAAGGAGCCAAGGGGGAGGGTGCCGCCGGCCAGGAGGAGGGCGCAGGAGGAGTCCTACTCCTACCGGGAGTAGGACTCCCCCCCCCCCAATCCTAGTTGGACTAGGATTCACCGAGGGGGAAAGAGAGAGAGGGGGGCCGGCCACCTCTCCTAGTCCTAATAGGACTAGGGGAGGGGGGAGGCGCGCGGCCACCTTGGGCTGCCCCTTTCTCCTTTCCACTAAAGCCCATTAAGGCCCATATGGCTCCCGGGGGGTTCCGGTAACCTCCCGGTACTCCGGTAAAATCCCGATTTCACTCGGAACACTTCCGATGTCCAAATATAGGCTTCCAATATATCAATCTTTATGTCTCGACCATTTCGAGACTCCTCGTCATGTCCGTGAATCCGGGACTCCGAACTAACTTCGGTACATCAAAAAGCATAAACTCATAATAACTGTCATCGTAACGTTAAGCATGCGGACCCTACGGTTCGAGAATAATGCAGACATGACTGAGACACATCTCTGGTCAATAACCAATAGCGGGACCTGGATGCCCATATTGGCTCCTACATATTCTACGAAGATCTTTATCGGTCAGACCGCATAACAACATACGTTGTTCCCTTTGTCATTGGTATGTTACTTGCCCGAGATTCGATCGTCGGTATTCCAATACCTAGTTCAATCTCGTTACTGGCAAGTCTCTTTACTCGTTCTGTAATACATCATCCCGCAACTAACTCATTTAGTTGCAATGCTTGCAAGGCTTAAGTGATGTGCATTACCGAGAGGGCCCAGAGATACCTCTCCGACAATCGGAGTGACAAAACCTAATCTCGAAATACGCCAACCCAACATGTACCTTTGGAGACACCTGTAGTACTCCTTTATAATCACAAAGTAGAGGACGTCTAACTTGTTTTTGCAGGGCATGTTGTGATGTGATATGGCCAAGACATGATGCTAAATTTTATTGTATGAGATGATCATGTTTTGTAACCAAGTTATCGGCAACTGGCAGGAGCCATATGGTTGTCGTTTTATTGTATGCAATGCAATCGCGATGTAATGCTTTACTTTATTGCTAAGCGGTAGTGATAGTCATGGAGCATAAGATTGGCGAGATGACAACGATGCTACGATGGAGATCATGGTGTCGTGCCGGTGACAATGGTGATCATGACGGTGCTTCGGAGATGGAGATCACAAGCACAAGATGATGATGGCCATATCATATCACTTATATTGATTGCATGTGATGTTTATCCTTTTATGCATCTTATCTTGCTTTGATTGACGGTAGCTTTATAAGATGATCTCTCACTAAATTATCAAGAAGTGTTCTCCCTGAGTATGCACCATTGCCAAAGTTCGTCGTGCCCAGACAGCACGTGATGATCGGGTGTGATAAGCTCTACGTCCATCTACAACGGGTGCAAGCCAGTTTTGCGCATGCAGAATACTCAGGTTAAACTTGACGAGCCTAGCATATGCAGATATGGCCTCGGAACACAGAGACCGAAAGGTCGAGCATGAATCATATAGTAGATATGATCAACATAACGATGTTCACCATTGAAAACTACTCCATCTCACGTGATGATCGGTTATGGTTTAGTTGATTTGGATCACGTGATCTCTTAGAGGATTAGAGGGATGTCTATCTAAGTGGGAGTTCTTAAGTAATTTTGATTAACTGAACTTAAACTTATCATGAACTTAGTACCTGATAGTATCTTGCTTGTTTTTATTGATTGTAGATAGATGGCTCGTGCTGTTGTTCCGTTGAATTTTAATGCGTTCCTTGAGAAAGCAAAGTTGAAAGATGATGGTAGCAATTACACGGACTGGGTCCGTAACCTGAGGATTATCCTCATTGCTGCACAGAAGAATTACGTCCTGGAAGCACCGCTGGGTGCCAGGCCTGCTGCTGGAGCAACACCAGATGTTATGAACGTTCAGTGTGCCATGCTTTACGGCTTAGAATCAGGACTTCAACGTCGTTTTGAACGTCATGGAGCATATGAGATGTTCCAGGAGTTGAAGTTAATATTTCAAGCAAATGCCCAAATTGAGAGATATGAAGTCTCCAATAAGTTCTATAGCTGCAAGATGGAGGAGAACAGTTCTGTCAGTGAGCATATACTCAAAATGTCTGGGTATAATAATCACTTGATTCAGATGGGAGTTAATCTTCCAGATGATTGCGTCATTGACAGAATTCTCCAATCACTGCCACAAAGCTACAAGAGCTTCGTGATGAACTATAATATGCAAGGGATGAACAAGACTATTCCTGAGCTCTTCGCAATGCTGAAAGCTGCGGAGGTAAAAATCAAGAAGGAGCATCAAGTGTTGATGGTCAACAAGACCACTAGTTTCAAGAAAAAGGGCAAAGGGAAGAAGAAGGGGAACTTCAAGAAGAACAACAAGCAAGTTGCTCCTCAGGAGAAGAAACCCAAGTCTGGACCTAAGCCTGAAACTGAGTGCTTCTACTGCAAGCAGACTGGTCACTGGAAGCGGAACTGCCCCAAGTATTTGGCGGATAAGAAGGATGGCAAGGTGAACAAAGGTATATGTGATATACATGTTGTTGATGTGTACCTTACTAGAGCTCGCAGTAGCACCTGGGTATTTGATACTGGTTCTGTTGCTAATATTTGCAACTCGAAACAGGGACTACGGAATAAGCGGACACTGGCAAAGGACGAGGTGACGATGCGCGTGGGAAACGGTTCCAAAGTCGATGTGATCGCGGTCGACACGCTACCTCTACATCTACCATCAGGATTAATATTAGACCTAAATAATTGTTATTTGGTGCCAGCGTTGAGCATGAACATTATATATGTATCTTGTTTAATGCGAGACGGTTATTCATTTAAATCAGAGAATAATGGTTGTTCTATTTATATGAGTAATATCTTTTATGGTCATGCACCCTTGAAGAGTGGTCTATTCTTGTTAAATCTCGATAGTAGTGATACACATATTCATAATGTAGAAGCCAAAAGATGCAGAGTTGATAATGATAGTGCAACTTATTTGTCGCACTGCCGTTTAGGTCATATCGGTGTAAAGCGCATGAAGAAACTCCATACTGATGGACTTTTGGAACCACTTGATTATGAATCACTTGGTACTTGCGAACCGTGCCTCATGGGCAAGATGACTAAAACACCGTTCTCCGGTACTATGGAGAGAGCAACAAATTTATTGGAAATCATACATACCGATGTATGTGGTCCGATGAATATTGAGGCTCGTGGCGGATATCGTTATTTTCTCACCTTCACAGATGATTTAAGCAGATATGGGTATATCTACTTAATGAAACACAAGTCTGGAACATTTGAAAAGTTCAAGGAATTTCAGAGTGAAGTTGAAAATCATCGTAACAAGAAAATAAAGTTTCTACGATCTGATCGTGGAGGAGAATATTTGAGTTACGAGTTTGGTGTACATTTGAAAAATTGTGGAATAGTTTCGCAACTCACGCCACCCGGAACACCACAGCGTAATGGTGTGTCCAAACGTCGTAATCGTACTTTACTAGATATGGTGCGATCTATGATGTCTCTTGCTAATTTACTGCTATCATTTTGGGGTTATGCTTTAGAGACGGCCGCATTCACGTTAAATAGGGCACCATCAAAATCCGTTGAGACGACGCCTTATGAACTATGGTTTGGCATGAAACCGAAGTTGTCGTTTCTTAAAGTTTGGGGCTGCGATGCTTATGTGAAAAAGCTTCAACCTGATAAGCTCGAACCCAAATCGGAGAAATGTGTCTTCATAGGATACCCAAAGGAGACTGTTGGGTACACCTTCTATCACAGATACGAAGGCAAGACATTCGTTGCTAAGAATGGATCATTTCTAGAGAAGGAGTTTCTCTCGAAAGAAGTGAGTGGGAGGAAAGTAGAACTTGACGAGGTAACTGTACCTGCTCCATTATTGGAAAATAGTACATCGCAGAAAACTGTTTCTGCGACACCTATACCAATTAGTAAGGAAGCTAATGATGATGATCATGAAACTTCAGGTCAAGATACTACTGAACCACGTAGATCAACCAGAGTGAGATCCGCACCAGAGTGGTACGGTAATCCAATTCTGGAAGTCATGCTACTAGATCATGATGAACCTACAAACTATGAAGAAGCGATGGTGAGCCCAGATTCCGCAAAATGGCTTGAGGCCATGAAATCTGAGATGGGATCCATGTATGAGAACAAAGTATGGACTTTGGTTGACTTGCCCGATGGTCGGCAAGCAATTGAGAATAAATGGATCTTCAAGAAAAAGACTGACGCTGACGGTAATGTTACTGTCTATAAAGCTCGACTTGTTGCAAAAGGTTTTCGACAAGTTCAAGGGGTTGACTACGATGAGACCTTCTCACCCGTAGCGATGCTTAAGTCTGTCCGAATCATGTTAGCAATTGCCGCATTTTATGATTATGAAATATGGCAGATGGATGTCAAAACTGCATTCCTGAATGGATTTCTGGAAGAAGAGTTGTATATGATGCAACCGGAAGGTTTTGTCGATCCAAAGGGAGCTAACAAAGTGTGCAAGCTCCAGCGATCCATTTATGGACTGGTGCAAGCCTCTCGGAGTTGGAATAAACGCTTTGATAGTGTGATCAAAGCATTTGGTTTTATACAGACGTTTGGAGAAGCCTGTATTTACAAGAAAGTGAGTGGGAGCTCTGTAGCATTTCTGATATTATATGTGGATGACATATTGCTGATTGGAAATGATATAGAATTTCTGGATAGCATAAAGGGATACTTGAATAAGAGTTTTTCAATGAAAGACCTCGGTGAAGCTGCTTACATATTGGGCATTAAGATCTATAGAGATAGATCAAGACGCTTAATTGGACTTTCACAAAGCACATACCTTGACAAGATTTTGAAGAAGTTCAAAATGGATCAAGCAAAGAAAGGGTTCTTGCCTGTGTTACAAGGTGTGAAGTTGAGTCAGACTCAATGCCCGACCACTGCAGAAGATAGAGAGAAAATGAAAGATGTTCCCTATGCTTCAGCCATAGGCTCTATCATGTATGCAATGCTGTGTACCAGACCTGATGTGTGCCTTGCTATAAGTTTAGCAGGGAGGTACCAAAGTAATCCAGGAGTGGATCACTGGACAGCGGTCAAGAACATCCTGAAATACCTGAAAAGGACTAAGGATATGTTTCTCGTATATGGAGGTGATAAAGAGCTCACCGTAAGAGGTTACGTTGATGCAAGCTTTGACACTGATCCGGACGATTCTAAATCGCAAACCGGATACGTGTTTACTTTAAACGGTGGAGCTGTCAGTTGGTGCAGTTATAAACAAAGCGTCGTAACGGGATCTACATGTGAAGCGGAGTACATAGCTGCTTCGGAAGCAGCGAACGAAGGAGTCTGGATGAAGGAGTTCATATCCGATCTAGGTGTCATACCTAGTGCATCGGGTCCAATGAAAATCTTTTGTGACAATACTGGTGCAATTGCCTTAGCAAAGGAATCCAGATTTCACAAAAGGACCAAACACATCAAGAGACGCTTCAACTCCATCCGGGATCTAGTCCAGGTGGGAGACATAGAGATTTGCAAGATACATACGGATCTGAATGTTGCAGACTCGTTGACTAAGCCTCTTCCACGAGCAAAACATGATCAGCACCAAGGCTCCATGGGTGTTAGAATCATTACTGTGTAATCTAGATTATTGACTCTAGTGCAAGTGGGAGACTGAAGGAAATATGCCCTAGAGGCAATAATAAAGTTATTATTTATTTCCTTACATCATGATAAATGTTTATTATTCATGCTAGAATTGTATTAACCAGAAACATAATACATGTGTGAATACATAGACAAACAGAGTGTCACTAGTATGCCTCTACTAGACTAGCTCGTTAATCAAAGATGGTTATGTTTCCTAACCATGAACAATGTGTTGTTATTTGATTAACGAGGTCACATCATTAGTTGAATTATCTGATTGACATGACCCATTCCATTAGCTTGGCACCCGATCGTTTAGTATGTTGCTATTGCTTTCTTCATGACTTATACATGTTCCTGTGACTATGAGATTATGCAACTCCCGTTTGCCGGAGGAACACTTTGGGTTCTACCAAACGTCACAACATAACTGGGTGATTATAAAGGAGTACTACAGGTGTTTCCAATGGTAGATGTTGGGTTGGCGTATTTCGAGAATAGGATTTGTCACTCCGATTGTCGGAGAGGTATCTCTGGGCCCTCTCGGTAATACACATCACATAAGCCTTGCAAGCATTATAACTAAGATGTTAGTTGTGAGATGATGTATTACGGAACGAGTAAAGAGACTTGCCAGTAACGAGATTGAACTAGGTATTGGATACCGACGATCGAATCTCGGGCAAGTAACATACCGATGACAAAGGGAACAACGTATGTTGTTATGCGGTCTGACCGATAAAGATCTTCGTAGAATATGTTGGAGCCAATATGGGCATCCAGGTCCCGCTATTGGTTATTGACCGGAGACGTGTCTCGGTCATGTCTACATTGTTCTCGAACCGTAGGGTCCGCACGCTTAACGTTACGATGACAGTTATTATGAGTTTATGCATTTTGATGAACCGTAGGTTGTTCGGAGTCCCGGATGTGATCACGGACATGACAAGGAGTCTCGAAATGGTCGAGACGTAAAGATTAATATATTGGAAGCCTATGTTTGGACATCGGAAGTGTTCCAGGTGAAATCGGGATTTTACCGGAATACCGGGAGGGTTACCGGAACCCCCCGGGAGCTATATGGGCCATAATGGGCCTTAGTGGAAAAGGGAAGGGGCTGCCCTAGATGGGCTGCGCGCCTCCCCCTTCCCCTAGTCCTATTAGGACTAGGAGAGGTGGCCGGCCACCTCCTCCTCTTTTCCCCTCCGAGGAATCCTAGTTGGACTAGGATTGGAGGGGGAATCCTACTCCCAGAGGGAGTAGGACTCTCCTGCGCCTCCCTCCTTGGCCGGCCAGCCCTCCCCCTGGCAACCTTTATATACGGGGGCAGGGGGCACCTCTAGACACACAAGTTGATCCTTGAGATCGTTCCTTAGCCGTGTGCGGTGCCCCCTGCCACCAAATTCCACCTCGATCACACCGTTGTAGTGCTTAGGCGAAGCCCTGCGTCGGTAGTACATCAAGATCGTCACCACGCCGTCGTGCTGACGGAACTCTTCCTCGACGCTTTGCTGGATCGGAGCCCGAGGATCGTCATCGAGCTGAACGTGTGCTAAGAACTCGGAGGTGCCGGAGTAACGGTGCTTGGATCGGTCGGATCGGGAAGAAGACGTACGACTACTTCCTCTATGTTGTGTCAACGCTTCCGTTGCGATCTACAAGGGTACGTAGATCAGACTCTCCCCCTCGTTGCTATGCATCACCATGATCTTGCGTGTGCGTAGGAATTTTTTTGAAATTACTACGTTCCCCAACAGTGGCATCCGAGCCTAGGTTTTATGGTTTGATATTATTTGCACGAGTAGAACACAAGTGAGTTGTGGGCGATACAAGTCATACTGCCTACCAGCATGTCATACTTTGGTTCGGCGGTATTGTTGGACGAGACGACCCGGACCAACCTTACGCGTACGCTTACGCGAGACCGGTTCCCTCGACGTGCTTTGCACATAGATGGCTTGCGGGCGACTGTCTCTCCAACTTTAGTTGAACCAAGTGTGGCTACGCCCGGTCCTTGAGAAGGTTAAAACGGAGTCTATTTGACAAACTATCGTTGTGGTTTTGATGCGTAGGTGAGATGAGTTCTTGCTTAAGCCCGTAGCAGCCACGTAAAACTTGCAACAACAAAGTAGAGGACGTCTAACTTGTTTTTGTAGGGCATGTTGTGATGTGATATGGCCAAGACATGATGCTAAATTTTATTGTATGAGATGATCATGTTTTGTAACCAAGTTATCGGCAACTGGAAGGAGCCATATGGTTGTCGTTTTATTGTATGCAATGCAATCGCGATGTAATGCTTTACTTTATTGCTAAGCGGTAGTGATAGTCGTGGAGCATAAGATTGGCGAGACGACAACGATGCTACGATGGAGATCAAGGTGTCGTGCCGGTGACGATGGTGATCATGATGGTGCTTCGGAGATGGAGATCACAAGCACAAGATGATGATGGCCATATCATATCACTTATATTGATTGCATGTGATGTTTATCCTTTTATGCATCTTATCTTGCTTTGATTGACGGTAGCATTATAAGATGATCTCTCACTAAATTATCAAGAAGTGTTCTCCCTGAGTATGCACTGTTGCCAAAGTTCGTCGTGCCCAGACACCACGTGATGATCGGGTGTGGTAAGCTCTACGTCCATCTACAACGGGTGCTAGCCAGTTTTGCGCACGCAGAATACTCAGGTTAAACTTGACGAGCCTAGCATATGCAGATATGGCCTCGGAACACAGAGACCGAAAGGTCGAGCGTGAATCATATAGTAGATATGATCAACATAACGATGTTCACCATTGAAAACTACTCCATCTCACGTGATGATCGGTTATGGTTTAGTTGATTTGGATCACGTGATCACTTAGAGGATTAGAGGGATGTCTATCTAAGTGGGAGTTCTTAAGTAATTTTGATTAACTGAACTTAAACTTATCATGAACTTAGTACCTGATAGTATCTTGCTTGTTTATGTTGATTGTAGATAGATGGCTCGTGCTGTTGTTCCATTGAATTTTAATGCGTTCCTTGAGAAAGCAAAGTTGAAAGATGATGGTAGCAATTACACGGACTGGGTCCGTAACCTGAGGATTATCCTCATTGCTGCACAGAAGAATTACGTCCTGGAAGCACCGCTGGGTGCCAGGCCTGCTGCTGGAGCAACACCAGATGTTATGAACGTCTGGCAGAGCAAAGCTGATGACTACTCGATAGTTCAGTGTGCCATGCTTTACGGCTTAGAATCGGGACTTCAACGGCGTTTTGAACGTCATGGAGCATATGAGATGTTCCAGGAGTTGAAGTTAATATTTCAAGCAAATGCCCGAATTGAGAGATATGAAGTCTCCAATAAGTTCTATAGCTGCAAGATGGAGGAGAACAGTTCTGTCAGTGAGCATATACTCAAAATGTCTGGGTATAATAATCACTTGATTCAGATGGGAGTTAATCTTCCAGATGATTGCGTCATTGACAGAATTCTCCAATCACTGCCACCAAGCTACAAGAGCTTCGTGATGAACTATAATATGCAAGGGATGAACAAGACTATTCCCGAGCTCTTCGCAATGCTGAAAGCTGCGGAGGTAAAAATCAAGAAGGAGCATCAAGTGTTGATGGTCAAAAAGACCACTAGTTTCAAGAAAAAGGGCAAAGGGAAGAAGAAGGGGAACTTCAAGAAGAACAGCAAGCAAGTTGCTGCTCAGGAGAAGCAACCCAAGTCTGGACCTAAGCCTGAAACTGAGTGCTTCTACTGCAAGCAGACTGGTCACTAGAAGCGGAACTGCCCCAAGTATTTGGCGGATAAGAAGGATGGCAAGGTGAACAAAGGTATATGTGATATACATGTTATTGATGTGTACCTTACTAGAGCTCGCAGTAGCACCTGGGTATTTGATAGTGGTTCTGTTGCTAATATTTGCAACTCGAAACAGGGACTACGGAATAAGCGGACACTGGCAAAGGACGAGGTGACGATGCGCGTGGGAAACGGTTCCAAAGTCGATGTGATCGCAGTCGGCACGCTACCTCTACATCTACCTTCGGGATTAATATTAGACCTAAATAATTGTTATTTGGTGCCAGCGTTGAGCATGAACATTATATCTGGATCTTGTTTAATGCGAGACGGTTATTCATTTAAATCAGAGAATAATGGTTGTTCTATTTATATGAGTAATATCTTTTATGGTCATGCACCCTTGAAGAGTGGTCTATTCTAGTTAAATCTCGATAGTAGTGATACACATATTCATAATGTAGAAGCCAAAAGATGCAGAGTTGATAATGATAGTGCAACTTATTTGTGGCACTGCCGTTTAGGTCATATCGGTGTAAAGCGCATGAAGAAACTCCATACTGATGGACTTTTGGAACCACTTGATTATGAATCACTTGGTACTTGCGAACCGTGCCTCATGGGCAAGATGACTAAAACACCGTTCTCCGGTACTATGGAGAGAGCAACAGATTTATTGGAAATCATACATACCGATGTATGTGGTCCAATGAATATTGAGGCTCGTGGCGGATATCGTTATTTTCTCACCTTCACAGATGATTTAAGCAGATATGGGTATATCTACTTAATGAAACACAAGTCTGAAACATTTGAAAAGTTCAAGGAATTTCAGAGTGAATTTGAAAATCATCGTAACAAGAAAATAAAGTTTCTACGATCTGATCGTGGAGGAGAATATTTGAGTTACGAGTTTGGTGTACATTTGAAAAATTGTGGAATAGTTTCGCAACTCACGCCACCCGGAACACCACAGCGTAATGGTGTGTCCAAACGTCGTAATCGTACTTTACTAGATATGGTGCGATCTATGATGTCTCTTGCTGATTTACCGCTATCATTTTGGGGTTATGCTTTAGAGACGGCCGCATTCACGTTAAATAGGGCACCATCAAAATCCGTTGAGACGACGCCTTATGAACTATGGTTTGGCATGAAACCGAAGTTGTCGTTTCTTAAAGTTTGGGGCTGCGATGCTTATGTGAAAAAGCTTCAACCTGATAAGCTCGAACCCAAATCGGAGAAATGTGTCTTCATAGGATACCCAAAGGAGACTGTTGGGTACACCTTCTATCACAGATACGAAGGCAAGACATTCGTTGCTAAGAATGGATCATTTCTAGAGAAGGAGTTTCTCTCGAAAGAAGTGAGTGGGAGGAAAGTAGAACTTGACGAGGTAACTGTACCTGCTCCATTATTGGAAAATAGTACATCGCAGAAAACTGTTTCTGCGACACCTATACCAATTAGTAAGGAAGCTAATGATGATGATCATGAAACTTCAGGTCAAGATACTACTGAACCACGTAGATCAACCAGAGTGAGATCCGCACCAGAGTGGTATGGTAATCCAATTCTGGAAGTCATGCTACTAGATCATGATGAACCTACAAACTATGAAGAAGCGATGGTGAGCCCAGATTCCGCAAAATGGCTTGAGGCCATGAAATCTGAGATGGGATCCATGTATGAGAACAAAGTATGGACTTTGGTTGACTTGCCCGATGGTCGGCAAGCAATTGAGAATAAATGGATCTTCAAGAAAAAGACTGACGCTGACGGTAATGTTACTGTCTATAAAGCTCGACTTGTTGCAAAAGGTTTTCGACAAGTTCAAGGGGTTGACTACGATGAGACCTTCTCACCCGTAGCGATGCTTAAGTCTGTCCGAATCATGTTAGCAATTGCCGCGTTTTATGATTATGAAATATGGCAGATGGATGTCAAAACTGCATTCCTGAATGGATTTCTGGAAGAAGAGTTGTATATGATGCAACCGGAAGGTTTTGTCGATCCAAAGGGAGCTAACAAAGTGTGCAAGCTCCAGCGATCCATTTATGGACTGGTGCAAGCCTCTCGGAGTTGGAATAAACGCTTTGATAGTGTGATCAAAGCATTTGGTTTTATACAGACGTTTGGAGAAGCCTGTATTTACAAGAAAGTGAGTGGGAGCTCTGTAGCATTTCTGATATTATATGTGGATGACATATTGCTGATTGGAAATGATATAGAATTTCTGGATAGCATAAAGGGATACTTGAATAAGAGTTTTTCAATGAAAGACCTCGGTGGAGCTGCTTACATATTGGGCATTAAGATCTATAGAGATAGATCAAGACGCTTAATTGGACTTTCACAAAGCACATACCTTGACAAGATTTTGAAGAAGTTCAAAATGGATCAAGCAAAGAAAGGGTTCTTGCCTGTGTTACAAGGTGTGAAGTTGAGTCAGACTCAATGCCCGACCACTGCAGAAGATAGAGAGAAAATGAAAGATGTTCCCTATGCTTCAGCCATAGGCTCTATCATGTATGCAATGGTGTGTACCAGACCTGATGTGTGCCTTGCTATAAGTTTAGCAGGGAGGTACCAAAGTAATCCAAGAGTGGATCACTGGAGAGCGGTCAAGAACATCCTGAAATACCTGAAAAGGACTAAGGATATGTTTCTCGTATATGGAGGTGACAAAGAGCTCACCGTAAGAGGTTACGTTGATGCAAGCTTTGACACTGATCCGGACGATTCTAAATCGCAAACCAGATACGTGTTTACTTTAAACGGTGGAGCTGTCAGTTGGTGCAGTTCTAAACAAATCGTCGTAGCGGGATCTACATGTGAAGCGGAGTACATAGCTGCTTCGGAAGCAGCGAACGAAGGACTCTGGATGAAGGAGTTCATATCCGATCTAGGTGTCATACCTAGTGCATCGGGTCCAATGAAAATCTTTTGTGACAATACTGGTGCAATTGCCTTAGCAAAGGAATCCAGATTTCACAAAAGGACCAAACACATCAAGAGACGCTTCAACTCCATTCGGGATCTAGTCCAGGTGGGAGACATAGAGATTTGCAAGATACATACGGATCTGAATGTTGCAGACCCGTTGACTAAGCCTCTTCCACGAGCAAAACATGATCAGCACCAAGGCTCCATGGGTGTTAGAATCATTACTGTGTAATCTAGATTATTGACTCTAGTGCAAGTGGGAGACTAAAGGAAATATGCCCTAGAGGCAGTAATAAAGTTATTATTTATTTCCTTACATCATGATAAATGTTTATTATTCATGCTAGAATTGTATTAACCGGAAACATAATACATGTGTGAATACATAGACAAACAGAGTGTCACTAGTATGCCTCTACTAGACTAGCTCGTTAATCAAAGATGGTTATGTTTCCTAACCATGAACAATGTGTTGTTATTTGATTAACGAGGTCACATCATTAGTTGAATGATCTGATTGACATGACCCATTCCATTATCTTGGCACCCGATCGTTTAGTATGTTGCTATTGCTTTCTTCATGACTTATACATGTTCCTGTGACTATGAGATTATGCAACTCCCGTTTGCCGGAGGAACACTTTGGGTGCTACCAAACGTCACAACGTAACTGGTTGATTATAAAGGAGTACTACAGGTGTTTCCAATGGTAGATGTTGGCTTGGCGTATTTCGAGAATAGGATTTGTCACTCCGATTGTCGGAGAGGTATCTCTGGGCCCTCTCGGTAATACACATCACATAAGCCTTGCAAGCATTATAACTAAGATGTTAGTTGTGAGATGATGTATTACGGAACGAGTAAAGAGACTTGCCAGTAACGAGATTGAACTAGGTATTGGATACCGACGATCGAATCTCGGGCAAGTAACATACCGATGACAAAGGGAACAACGTATATTGTTATGCGGTCTGACCGATAAAGATCTTCGTAGAAGATCACGAACGACGCCCAGACGGGTAACATCCGTAGCAGTATCTTCAGCTCCTCAACTTGGGTCACTGTGCAGAAACTCCATGAACACATCGGCAACGCCGTGCATGTCTTGTCTAACGGGGGCAGCACCGCGGCAGCCTTGTCTAGAAACCTGAAGAATGCAATCACATAATTATAACTTATATATAAGAGGTAAGGTCTCGCACTTTAAGTCTACTCATAGATGCAGTTTCTAGATATCGTTTTGTAGCAAATTTTCTGACGAAAATGCCTTTTGGAGCTCGGCCTCCATGGAGGCCGGTTTTTGAAAAACACAAAATTCATGAAAATTCATATTTTTACAATTCAAAAAAATCTGAAAAAAATTACAGATATACATGGAGGCATAACACACATGTGTGTAAATTTTTAGGATGAAATACGTTGAAATGAAAGCTGTGCAAAAAAGACAAATCCGAGGCTTTTTAACACATGTTACTATTCATCCTCAAAGTTCAGAAATTTGTCTTTTTTGTGTAGGTCGCATTTCGAAGTATTTCATCTTGAATTTTTACATGCACATACATTTCATCCGTGTATAGTTGCATATTTATTTTCAGAAATTTTTGAAGTTAAA
Organism: Triticum dicoccoides; assembly: GCF_002162155.2. Taxonomy (NCBI): domain Eukaryota; kingdom Viridiplantae; phylum Streptophyta; class Magnoliopsida; order Poales; family Poaceae; genus Triticum; species Triticum dicoccoides. The sequence goes on from NC_041386.1 coordinate 589,567,867, forward strand.
AAGTTTGAATTTTGAATTTTTCAAAAATAAAGGGCTCCATGGTGCTCGGTCACCAAAACGCCCTACTCATTTTCTGATATCTTTTGTGCTTGCAAAAAAGATGTCACACCTCACAATTGCACAAAAAGATGTCATAGCTCAATGAAATAACTTGTTTCTAAATGTCAAATTTAGACTATGGATTGATTTTAGTAATGCAATAATTGAAGTACCTGAATTGATTCGTATGCTGAATATTGTGACTTGATTCAGGTGCTGATGACGAACTGGTCGGCTCGTACAAGGACGATATATCATCTGGCAGTTGCACATGCCACTTCCTGATGGCCGCAACGAGCACCTGACAGATGCTCGTGAATGGGCTTGCTCTCAGTTTCCTGAACCTGTACACTCTGGAGCCACCAACAAACGCTGCTAGGCCCAAGGCCATGAGCACCGTTGGGATCGCGAAACTAAGCCCCCACCAACCATTGTCCTGCAGCCAAACAAGCAGTGTGCTCGACAGAAGGGAGCCGAGATTGAGCAGGAAGTAGTACCAGTTGAAGAAGGAGCCCTTCTTCTCCAGCTCTGTCAGGTCCCCGCTGTCGAACTGGTCGGCACCGAAGGCCGACGCGCAGGGTTTGATGCCAGCGCTCCCAAGCCCGGCAAGATAAAGTCCTAGGTACACCACCACAGCATGATGAACATCACCATGGTAGTAGGATGTCGGGACTGATGCTGAGACCGTGAGCACGAGCATCCCCTGTCAAATTTGCAGTGTTGAGAGTCGCAATTATCATTACAGAGATCTGGTGGGTTAGCCGTGCTGTGCTAGCCGTACTTACAATGGTGTAGACCGAAAGGGAAACAACCATCGTCCAGTATCTTCCCAGATATGTGTCAGCCAAGAAGGCCCCAATAAGTGGCGCGAGGAAGCATGCGCCAACCCAGGCAGAGACATCCCGCGCGGCGGCGACCTTGCTTTCGTGGAGCACCGTGGTGAGGTAGGTCACCAAGTTGGACGCGATTGCAAAGAAGGCGATGCATTCGCAAAACTCGACGCCTGAGATGCGTTGAGGGGGTCAGCAGCAAAAAGAGAAGAAGAGAAAAAACAGGAGCAGTTTGCATGAGTGAATCGCTCTTGTCTGGTACCTAAAATCATGTAGCACGCCCTCCAATTGCCTGTGTTGTGCTTCAGAGCAGGCTGATTGTTGATGTCAACAGATCCATCGCTGGTGTATTCTGAACCTACATCCTACATCACAGTACCAGGACATCCAGTTTGGAAAATTGAAACTGTAAATCTCTCGCGGAGGACTGACAAGGAGTAAGAGAAGAAGAGAAGTGGAGTGTAAGACAGTATACCTGATTAAGCAGCGGTTGCAGATGTAGCAGGGGCCTCTCCTCGTCTGCTGCTGCTTCCATGTCTGCTTACAAGATGGAGCAGAAGGAGGGTCGAGGAAAGGAGCTCGGCATCGCCTAAAAGTTACCTGCATGTGCTCTTGTCTACTTTTGGTCTGAAGACTGGTAGGCTGCTTCCAAATCAGTGGTAGGGTCACTAAGATATATGGTAAAAAGGTGGCAAGTTCATTCCAAATCAAGGGATCGCGTGTGTTGTGACTGCATTTTCTTTTCTGGTGAGTGAACTATGATTGAAGGGTCGATTTTGGCTACAGACCACAGTGGTGTCTCCATTCGCCTACATCAGGACCCACGCCCA
>NC_041386.1:589569867-589655675 GCF_002162155.2 Triticum dicoccoides
TCTCTCTCACTCACTCATTAGCAACAGTGTTATTCTCCAACTTTTATACTTCTTCCGTTCCGAATTACTTGTCGCAAGTATCGATGTATCTATATGTATTTTAGTTCTAAATACATCCATTTCTGCGACGAGTAATTTGGAACGGAGGGAGTAGGAGGCTAGGAGGTAAATTTGTTTTTCTTTGATTCTGTTCAACACCAGTATATATGTGGACCTAACAATTTTTTATTTTTTTACTTTTGAAATCACAAGGAGCAGACACACACCGTTGCAAAGACAATCAATGGCGCTGGTGGTGGCCTGAGGAACCAGTTACTATGAGTCTCTGACTATTGATTGATTATGTCGGAGGGATGGTTAAAATAAAGAGATGCGACGAAAACTTGAAAGGTGGAGGGATGGCGATGGTGGTGTCCATATGCACATAGGGCCCACAAGACGTTCCCACCTGCAGCACGCAGCCAACTCTTTTCTGCCCACTATTGCCTCAGGTATTTGCATTTATAAGAGATATATGACTACATAGGATAGGAACACGTGTGCAGGCTTAACAACACTCGTCAGAATTATCAAACCACCCTCTAAACTTGGAATTAGGGAGTGATAAACAACAGATGTGATGCTGTCCTGTCCTACTCCTTCCAACACCTTTAGGCTCATCAGTTAATTCCATCTTTTACTCCATAATTTTACAGTAATTACTACCCATTGAGAAGAGCATATATGCAACCTATGAAATTTATTAGAGCATCTACAGCCGGAAGAGGTTTTGTAGCACCGGGGTGCTCCAGCCCCTATATGAATGTTAAGTTGAAAAAAATACCAAGAAAAGAAAAGGGGATTTAGGGATATCAAACTTGGGTCTCCAATCTACTTTCGTGTGAAATTTCATGAAAAGAATACCAGAAAACATATTTGTGGCAAAAAAGATGAAAATTTGCTATGTATAGAAGAAGCTGTTTGGATGGATTTTAGTCCGAGCTGTATTTCCTTAAACAGAGTCCCACGTGTATGTTGGGTTAATGTTCAACCGAGCTAGTATAACAATCGGAGGCATGAGGCGCACCACATGCCCGGTCCATACTCCCGCAAACATCCTCTAACTTTGCATTCGGTTTATGGGAATTCGGACACGCAAACCATCAGACATTTTACACCGCTTTGGATAGTAAAAAAACGTCCCGATGCGTCCGTTCAAACGGTTGCGGGTGTTTTATGGCACCGCCATGGAGATTCCCTAAGAGCATCTACAGCCGGGTGCCCCAAACCTGCTTCTAACGCCCGGGCGGACAAGCCAGTTACTGATCGGCCACGAAATTTTGACCCAGACGGGCGCCTTAAACGAGTCTCAAACGCCCGGGCCAGTCCTGTCAGTTTTCTGTTTAAATAGTCTAAACGATCATCAACCGAAACTGGTAGTTTCTAGGGACAGATTAAGAAATTTTCGGTAGTTTTCGGTCAAAATTTTAAAAGTGGTAGTTCTGTGGGACGCCGACCCCTAAACTGGTAGTTTTTTTGTCAAACACTCCAGAAATTTTTGGTAGTTTTCGGTCAAACAACGTCATTCTAGTTTGAAAATTACGCGCAGATACAATAGCTTCTTAGATGTCGTCGGATATGAGATCCAATGGCTCTCGGATGCCCGTTTCACGGTAGCACCTAAGAGACGGTAGCACCAGATATTTTCCCCTCGATCTTACTGCATCCAACTGTACGTGTCAGGTTCATTCGAAACCTCACTGCAACTGCCTTCGTCGTGAATGAGTCAAAGCAAAAATCAATCTTTTCATTTGCAGCTGCAATGAACTTTTCATGATGGTCTCGTATGAACCGTCCCTGGAGCGTGTCCACATCAAAACCTGCATCAATGTTTACCTTAACGTAGTCATATCTTTGTTTCAACCAAGCGGCTGATCTCACTTTGGCCTTAGGACTGTATGAGATAATATAGTTAGCTGCCAAACATCTCACTGCCATATTAATTTCAGTAGCATTTCGTGTTCCTTCTCTGTGTGTCAACTTACAGTGCTCATACCACAAGTAGCAGGCTGTCATCGGTGTCACCACTTTTTCTTTCAACTTTGGTAGCCCAAGCAAGCACTTGGACATCTTGCTCAGGAACGCACAACAGATGCTCCAAATTTACTTCACCTGCCTTGTCGACTAGCAAGGCCTTTTTGATGATCTCATCGATCCCAAGGAGCTTCCAAACCTCCACGTCAGCCTTGCATTCAAACAGTAGGTGTCTTGTTGTATTCGGGCCAAGTTGCACGCAGGGCGGCTCGGGTTTATCTTCAAATGTTTGTTCGTCAAAATAGCACGACAGAGTCCCACGTGCAACTTGGCTGGACAGGTTAAGTTCCAAACTGAGTCCCACGTGTCTGTTGGGTTAATGTTCAACAGAGCTAGTATAACGATCGGAGGCATGAGGCGCACCACGTGCCCGCTCCATCCTCCCGCAAACCTCCTCTAAATTTGCATTAGGTTTGCGTGAATTCCCAGATTTACGACGCCGTTTTGGACAGTAAAAAACGTCCAGATACGTGGAGATGCCCTTTGCTCGCCCCAGCCGCCTGCCCTGCCTTGCCTGTCAAACAAGCGCATGCAAAGTCTCAGGGTTGTGGACCTTTCTTGGCCACGCATGCATCGCAGCAACAACGACCAACGCTGTTCTAGATATATTCATTTCTGCGACGACTAATTTGGAACGGAGGGAGTAGTACGAGAGTCCAAGTTCACCACCCATGCATGCCTCTTCTTCAGCGAACCAGTCACTTGAGACTTGACCTGCACACACACTTGATTCAGATTTTCAGGCATGCATGCGCGCACTGACGAGACGACGCATGAGTAAGCTGCACGTGGTGCATAGTGGATACGTACAGGTGGCGGTCGTGGCCCCAATTCTTTGACACCATGCATTCAGTTTTGTGCCCAGCTCGGACAAAGCTACACCAACCAGAGTTGACAATGCGCATGTGTGCAGCGTCTGGTCCGGTGTGTGACGCAACAGCTGCGATTTGGGACTCGGCGAGGGGAGACCTTGCTGTGACTAGTAAGCGTGCACGTGCAACGCACGTATAATTCAGAATTTTAATTTCTAAGCTCATAGTTTCAGTCCTCGTATATCTACAAGCATGATGTGCAATGATTTTTGTACTCATTGAGCTGACATCTTGATGATTTATCCTTTGTTGATACAACAAAATGTGTATCTCATCTTACTTCTATGGGGTATACTAAATCAGTACCAAACGCAAGCCCTACCTAGTGCGCACTATCCAAGCATCATGCACATACATGAACTGTCAAAAATCCGCATTTCGATAACATATAAAGGATCACAATAGTTGTTCACTATATCATATGCACATTGTCTTATATATTATGAGATGTAAGATGGTCAAGAAGGTTCAAAGGAATGCAATCAAACAATGTCAAGATGGTCGATCAAGAGTAAATAAAGTGCTAAAAATGTGAAGATCAAATATATCATAGGCTATTTCAAACAATTTAAAGAGGCAAACAAGATGTGTGAGAAACAAATTTACCAACAAAAATACCGTAGAATAGTTGCATGAACTTCAGGACCTCGATACACCACAAATTCAAAAATGTACAATGTGTTTTCCTCCTAACTCGCTCACCCATGCATTAAGGGCATGGAATGCATCCTTCCTACTTCTGTGGATACACAATAATTTACACAATGTAGAGTCAGCTATCCTCCTCACTCTCACCCAGGCATACAATCTGCAAAGCTTCAAATTTATCCTTCCCTGCTGCCATACATGAAACGATGTTCCCGATAGTTACCAACAGATAATATGTCCATACATTATATCACAAAGTAATAAAAAAAGATATTTAGCATATGAACTTGTTGAAGCATTAAATTTTGCATTAAATTTTATACAAGGAAACAGACTGCAAGAGTAGACGCGTATTTTCATGTCTTACATTAGTTACTTAATCATATCCCATAAAGTAACTATGCTGTAACAAGATGCTAACATTCATGTTTCTTCTATGCACATCTCGACTAATGTTCATTAAAAACAAAACATCAATAAGGTAAAACTGAAGGACACAATTTCAATACCCTTTATTTTAATTTCCAATAGCATGCCAAACCTCACACATATATAACATTTCCAAGATAATATGTCACGTGAAATTGACAATTCTTCATGGAGATACAATCACAAGATTAAATGTACATATACTAAAATATAGGTTACCTAATACAACCGGACATGTCAAATAAATATGCGGAATCAAATCACATGCTTGCAAAGAGGATGACAAAGCAACATGAGTAAAAACTAATCGGATTATACATTGGAATCGCAACTGGAACCTACTTGTATTTAAGTTATGAAAATTGTGAACTATGTATCATGAAAAAATTTCATTCTACAGAGGGGTTCAAACCGTGTTTTCCTATCCACCCCTTTGTTCAAAGAAAGATACCTAATTGGAAATTATTGAGCTGATCTCATACCTGAAGCGTGAATGCCAACTATCATTGCATTCATTTCAGTCTCAATGCATGGATGTTCAAAGACATTTGATACACCAGAACAAAAGATTGTCCCATTCATAAATTTTCATGAATGCAGGCAGTGGCGGAGCCAGGAATTTGCACCTTGGTATTCATCGTAAAATAAAGTTATGCAATGCAATTGAAATATATCATCAAATGTACAAAAGGCAAAGAGTCAATGATCACATATCCATAATAGTAATCAAATAGCATTATGGTAATATCTCTAACAGTTAATTTTTATTTTTTTCAAAAGGAGGCATAAGCTTCGCCATATCGATTAACTGAGAAGATAACAGAGTTTGTGTTAAAATAGACACACTTATAACCAAAAAGTTACTCTTTCATGTTATTGTCCCTAATTTTTTGGCACCCGCAGTGACCCAAACGCTTTGCCTTATTTTTGATTGTGCTAAGAACAATAGGCGGAGGGGTGCTCCTGTGACCAAAAAGTGTTCTATTTGTTTCAAATCATCGAACACACAAGCATTGTGACTTTGTGAGAGATGCCATGGATTTTCTATGATTTTGAAAACAAAAAAACTATGATTTTGAAACGGAAGCATAAGCTTTGCCTCACCGGTTAATCAAACAAAAACCGGGATTTTGAGAACTGAGAAATAGCAAAGGAAATGTACAAAATCTAAGTTTTTGTTTTCATGCAGGGTAGCAGTGTAGTACAATGCTTTGATCAAGAGAATTAGGCAAGACCCGTTCTGAATCAAAGTAGCAGCCATGTTTGGTGTTCAGTGCAAGTGTATATGGGGAGATGATGGCATGGATGCTATTTATTGATTTCCATCTTACAGACATCATTTAATGGCAACCGAATCCGTATATAACCCTGCATGAGTTACTACCTCAGTTATGCTGTATTATACTCCCTCCGTTCCAAATTACTCATCGTGGTTTTAGTTCAAACCACGGCGAGTAAAACCACGATGAGTAATTTGGAAAGGAGGGAGTAATATAGTTGATTAGAATGACTAAGCCACCAAGAGTATATGAAATGGACATGGTTGTACGAAATTTATACATGAGCTATACTCTGTTCCCAGAGTTGCAATCAATTAGGTTGAGATGGAACAAAGCCAAATGAGATGCCTGGTGTGGAATTTTCTAGCTGAGAGCCAATCAGTACGGCATCTACTTCCATGTTAGGAGGTACAGTATGCAGTTTTATGTATGATTTGGACATACCATTTTGCAGTGGCGCTGAAGCTTTCCTGGCAGATTTGACAATTAGCCTCACCAATCAAGTTCTTAATTTGTATCATTGAAGAAAAATGAAGGCATGTTACAATGTTGAATGGATAGATAACCATCTAGTATAAACCAACTAACAGTAAAAATACGTGAAGATGGTACTATCATCCGACATTCAGCGCTGCTCCCATGACTGCAGAATAGGCAGGAAAAGACCGTATCGCATTTGTGCATCCGGTTCCTAGGGGGTGGCTTAGCGGCCGCCTTTATCTTCCCCATGGTTCGACTTCTCTCCTTCGTACAAAATCTACAAAGAGCAGCAGTTATAATCTATCTATCAAATTCTGCAAATATACAACAATTGTATGCACAAGGGTATTCAGATGCATAGTACTAATTAATTATTATTACCATAATAAAAAACACCAAGCTATCATACATCATCCATTGTAAAAGAACTTGAATTTGTAACCACACAAGATAAGATAGCGCACCAATCGTACACATATCATCCAGAAAATGGAATCAAGGAGCACAACAACATGCATGATCCTGCCATGGACAATACACCCAAGGGGTGATCTGGCCAAGAAATCGTGTGAAGGCCCCATCCATACCCTAGTGGAATTGATAGATTTGATTTGACAAGACAGAGAATTGATGCCGCGGTGGATGAGAAAGAAACAACCTATCTAGCTGCTCATGCATACCTCATAGGGAAGGAGGAGATTGGATGGCCGGACAAAGACCGGACGTGGTGGACACAACAACAAGATGTCTCAGGGCCAGAGGAGGAAGGGGAAAGGCAACGACGATGGGGTGGAGACCAAGGCAGCAGCAGGACGTCCGCCTCCATGCCCTTGTGCTGCACCTGGGCGCGCTCGTGATAGTCTTGCTCGTCGGTGAGCGCCCGGTCGAGCACCAAGAGCAGCCTACTCCCCATGCCCCCACCGGGCACGGAGATGGTTGATGCGGCTGTGGGTGAGTCGGAGCGGGGCGAGGGAGAGGAGAGAGATGGTGGTCACCATTTCCGCCCTCTGCCACGCGCTTGTCGTGGGGATGAGAGAAGATGGAAAGCATGGGAGATCCCCTCCTGCGTCGCGTGGGGCGGCGGCAAACAACCTACAGGCAACGGGGCGTGGGGAGAGGTGAGCGGGCAAGGGAAGGGAGCAATTTTCTTTTTGGAAGAAAGAGGTGGAGAGAAAGAAGGAAAATATCCGGTTGTTTCCACAATTAAGGGGATCGTGTGAGGGAGATCACGGACTAATTGCTTTCCGCAAATTAGGCGGGGTGGGCCGTGGGGATCGAGGATTGCCGAGCGCGTACGATTCACAGACCATAGCGTCTGCTTGGCAGAACATTCGATCTGAGACGTTGATCTGGTTAGCTAACCATCGGTGTAATATGGACAGTAGGATGTTTTTAACTTTATTTAATCGAAGGGTCCTGATTAATTCGTGTACAGTTTGTTGTGTGGCTTTAGAGGAGTTTATGTTTGCTCTTTTAATAATAGTATAGAAGTATAGAAAATGTTTGGCAGAAACGTATTTGGCTACAGGTCAAATCAAGTCGGCGCGACGCGACTCTTCATCAAATATTTGTCTTTCTAGACATTTCAAATGACTACCACATACGGATGTATGTAGACATATTTTAGAATGTAGATTCATTTATTTTTTTTCGTATGTAGTTATTTGTTGAGATGTCTAGAAAGACAAATATTTATGAACGGAGGGAGTAGTATATATATCCTCGATCAACTCCTCACTGCCTCAATGCTTGACTTGTTTGCTTAAAGTTTGACTGCTGCTCCGGCCGTACGTACTAGTAGTCTAGTACTACGTAACCGTATCGAATCCATGCATGCATGCATGCATGCTCTCACAGTTTGCTGCACTAGCTAGCACTAGAATTCGATTTTTAGATCGTGTGTGTGTCTGGGAGCGGCATGCATGCAATGCACCATCGCATCGTTGTTTCCCTGGAAAACTCCGGAACGCCGCCACTCTTTCAGACAAGACAAGCTAGCCAACCTCGGACACTCCGTTCCCACGAACGAGATGTACTAAGCTACCTGGCGAGAGTTAACAATGGCATGCACCAGATGAAATTTACGTAAAGTACGTAATTTCCTGCACTAAACTCTATCGTTGTCTGCTGCGGTAAGCAAACAGGCGAGAGTCGCCGATCGAGAAGCTAACTAACTAATGAGAGAATGGCGCACGCGAAATACAGTATATATATGGTTGAGACTTAAGATATCGAATTAAACTAATTAGCCAGACGTTTAATCAGATCAACATGTGAAACTCCGAAGACGTACGTAGACGATCGAGCTGGGCCAGTTCGATCATGTCTTCAAAAGCAATGTCTCTACGTAAGTACGGGATACATACGCGTCTCAATTTTCCGTTCTACGTTCACATTTTTGTCCGCAAAAAAGAGGCTACATAGCCTGGCCTTGCTTCCATATATAGCATATCGTCTCTGTTGTAAGCTACTACAGCTAGCCAGTGACACGGACTCAAAGGAGTGAAGCACGTACGCTCCTCACTCGGACTCAGATCAGAGTACGTACGTCATGCATGCATGCACATTGGTGCAAGCAAAATCAAACAGAGATCTCGAGAGGCTGACAGTGTAAGCACCAGCATGAAGGTTAAGATCGAGAGCTCCAAGATCGTCAAGCCGCTGTACGAGGACGGCGAGGCGCCGGCGCGTGCGCAGTGGGTGCCGCTTTCCGTGTTCGACAAGGTGACGTACGGGGAGCACGTCGCCATCATCTTCGCGTTCCGGCCGCCGAACCCGCCCAACAGCAAGGTCGAGCTGGGCCTTGCCAAGGCTCTCGCCGTGTACCGGGAGTGGGCCGGGCAGATTGGCGACGGGGCCGACGGGCGCCGGTCGGTGCTGCTCAACGACGCCGGGGCGCGCTTCGTGGAGGCCACGGTAGACGCGCCCATGGCGGTGTCCGTGCCGTCCGGGCCGTCGCCTGAGGTGAGGCGGCTGCACCCGAGGATCCACGACGGCCCCGTGGAGCTGGTGCAGGTGCAGCTGACTCGCTTCTCCTGTGGGTCGCTGGCCGTGGGCTTCGCGGGGCACCACCAGATCGCCGATGGGCAGGCCACGGCCAACTTCCTGGCGGCGTGGGGCCTCGCTACGCGGCAGCTCCCGGTGTCGCCGCTCCCGGTCTGCGACCGCGGCACCCGGTTCGCGCCGCGCGAGCCGCCGCTTGTGGAGTTCCCGCACCGGGAGGTGGAGTACAGGGCGCCGGCACCAAACACGATGGACGAGAAGGAGGAGATCGGCTTTGGCGCGGCGGGGCACGACAAGGTGAAGGTGCACATGATGCACCTGAGCAAGGATTTCGTGGCGCGGCTCAAGGCGCGGGCCTCGTCGGGGCTCCCGCCGTCGCGGCGCGGCTACACGACATTCCAGAGCGTGGTGGCGCACCTCTGGCGCGCGATCACCGCGGCGCGCGGCCTGGGCGCCGACGTGACGACCAAGGTCCGCATCTCCGTGAACGGCCGGATGCGCATGCGCCCGCCCATGCCGCGCGACTACTTCGGCAACGTGATCCTGTGGGCGTTCCCGCGCACGGACGCCGGCGACCTCGTGTCCCGGCCGGTGGGCCACGCGGCGGAGCTCGTCTACCGCGCCGTGGCGGACGTGGACGACGCCTACTTCCGGTCCTTCGTGGACCTTGCCTCCTCCGGCGTCGTGGAGGCTGAGGGGCTGGTCTCGACGGCGGACAGCGAGCAGGCGGTGCTGTGCCCGGACCTGGAGGTGGACGCGTGGCTGGGGATCAACTTCCACGGCCTGAATTTCGGCGGCGGCGGGCCCTTCCGCGTCATGCCGACGTACTACCCCATGGAGGGCAGCCTGTTCCTGGTGCCGTCCACCCTGGGCGACGGCAGCATGGAGGCCTACGTGGCCCTCTTCGACGACCACCTTGCGGAGTTCAAGAGGATATGCCACAAGATCGATTAGCTTGCAAGCAGGTCACGAAACTTAATAATCATAGAAATACAAGGGGCCTAATTATGCAACAGAATATGTATTTCGGTGATCAATCCCTGTACTTGCTCACTAGCTATGTAGTGCCGCTATAGTTTAACGATTTGGATATCAAACGACCTCTCAATGCGATGAAATTTGACAAACGGTCTATCTACAATATATTAAGACCACACGTCAACTTTCAATCCATTTCGAAGACGTTTTATTCCCACTTAAAAAATAATTATTAGGCGATGCCGCAGGCACGTGCAAATGTGGATGGTCTCAGAACGGGCAACAACGTCAACGGGGGGGAACCGGCAACTATGAACGTATCCAACGGGGAGAACCGACAACTATGAACGTATCCTCCGGAGACACACCTCCACACACCCACCGACGATGCTGCAAGCACCACCGAAACGAGGACTAGAAGGGGAGAATTTTATTCCATCTTCAGGGAGCCGCCGCCGTCCCATTTTTTTGAATAGGACACAAACCCTAACAAAACTTGAAGAAATATCTAAAAATGGAGTCCCTCTCACGGCAAGGGCCAGGATCCACTCTGCTCTTATGGCCCTAATTAAGGCCACCGGAGATAGACAAACTGATGGCGGCGCCGACAGGAGGCAAGGAAACCTTAACTTTTTAGGGGAGACGGCAGCTATAGGTTGCTTCTTGACGAGTTCTAGTGAATCCTAACTGATCATGACGCAAAATTCGTTCTGATTAGCTAGGTAATCTAGTACGTACTTACCAGCTGGGTAGTGCAAACTGTGAGATGAAGAGTAGAACCAAAGCAGCAGTCAAACTTTAAGCAAAGCAAGTCAGGCACTTAGGTAGTGAGGCCTAGCTACAGCTAGCTAGTGGACTATAGAGGAGCAATAGATGAAGAGTCGCGTCACGCCGACTTGATTTGACCCGTAGCCAAATACATACGCATGCAAACATTTCCAGCGCAAACGCATGCAATCTCGTCCGGCCGCGGTAGCCAAGTCATCTGGAGCTCGCTCAAGTCCAAAGCCAGGCGCATGCAGTCTCGTGGATCGTGTGCTGGTGAAATCGTGACAGGACATGCATGCAGCGGCCGCTAGCCGAGTCCCAAATCGCAGCTGTTGCGTCACACACCGGACCAGACGCTGCTCACGTTCACCATTCATCAACCTAGCTAGTAGCTAGGTGCATCGTCAACTCGAGTTGGTGTAGCTTAATTTGTCCGAGCTAGGCACAAAACTGCACGCACGGTGTCAAACCGGTACGTCTCTCCTCGTAAGTGGTCTGGTCAGTCCGCGCATGCCTGAAAAATCTGAAATGAGTGTGTGTGCAAGTCAAGTCTCAAGTCACTGGTTGGCTGAAGAAGAGGTAGGGGTGAACTTGAACTCTGCAGGTACGTATCGTTGGTCCTTGTTGCTGCGATGCGTGGCCAAGAAAGGTCCACAGCTGTCAGACTTTGCATGCATGCATTTGGCACGCATGGCAGGCCGGACCAGCAAAGAGAACCTAGGGCATCTTCAACGCCGATGCGTGGCCAAGAAAAGTCCACAGCCCTCAGACCGGGTGTTGGGTCTGGCCGAGGTTCCTTCCTCCTTAGCTTCCTTGGATTCCTCCGCCTTCTTCACGTTGCGTGCGAGACCGATACATTTGAAATGACACATCACAGAGATTCCTCGTTGTTGCTCGGTGGCCAACTTCGTAAGAAGGTTGGTTTCTGCAAAGAGCTTGGTGGTAAAATCAAAGAGGGTATCCATCTTACTGTAGAGACTATTCACCTTGACTTCGAGATCTTTGCTCATCATCCAATAAAAATCAATCTCTAGACCAATTGTATTTGCACATGGTTTGGAGACTTTCTCAAGTTCATTGATCTTTTCCTTGATCTCATCAGGCGGTGTCACTTCCGTCTCGGGGTCGCGTGGTCCCATCCCCCGTGCAAAGGAGAGGAGGAGGCGCTCGCGGCCTGTCACAAGGCCCGATCCAAGGCGCGGCATGCAAAACCTGTGCCACCCTTGATCGGCCTGCCCAATAGAAGAAGGTGGGTAGGATGAGATGCGGCCACACACGCTTCTATGCCAACGAGAAAGCCAAGATCGTCACTGCCACACCAGTCGCCTCTTGGGCCCCAGCTGCTCCAGCCGGCACCGAGTTTGCCCACTCTGATGTGTCCAATGAGGTGTTTTCCAGGACTCCTTAGATTAATTAGTTTATTAAATATTGTATATTTCCGTGTCAAATGTAATGGTGGATATCTACTTATATTTAAGATGTTACATTTTGATGAGAAAATGATGATATTTGAGTGTTAGAGTTGGAGGATTTACCGTTGGATATGCCCTAAGCCCCCTCTCTTTCCCATCCACAACGACAATGCAACCTACATGCACCGTGTGCTGGAGCTAGCAGCTATACAATGGCATCTTGCTCAAACTGATTCTGTTTCCATGGCTAGGTTTATGTGAGACTTCACCTGCGGCAAGCGTGGTGAACAACCCCTACATTATGTTTGGCCGGTCGTCGGAATCGGAATCATGCGAGACACTCTAAAATCTGAATTGCTGCCATAGACAACACCTCTTATAGTACTAGTTGGTCATACAATACATTGAGAGGATGTAGGCATGACGATGTGGGATGGCATTAACCATCATTTGAACAAATATAATTTTAGCACTAGTCTGCCTTGCATGGCGCTCATGTAAGGTAAGCATAGCACCGCTCCCTAGTCGTATATGTCCATTAACGACTTGTGATCAATTGCCAGCAAACTGTGTTTGTGGCTTCACCGTTCCCGTGACGCTTCCATGGGCATTCTGAACAATAGCTTGTGCCGGGGCAATGTGGTTGGCCCCAAGAGAGGTTGACGTTTTTGAGGTAGATGTCGTGGCATGGCACACTCTTGCTGCACATGATCTTGATGGCCTCTCGTTCTGAGGACGTCCCCTGGATGTCGACGAATCGAGCGTCTGTTATGGCCACACCACCATCCTGCAAAGGCAAAAGCAATATATAGGGTTTCGTTCAATTTCAGAAATTGTTCCCTTCTTTCTTTAAGGCAACCATTGATCAAGTGGTGGTGCGGACAGGATCCCTCACCTGTGGTGGACAGTTTCCTTGGGGGCAATAGAACTGGTCGATATCGATAGGCAACCGGACGGCAGTCATTCTGAGTTTGATGAAAAGGAATCCGGTTGCTAGTGCCTTGCCATCCCTGTATCCATTGAATCATACCATATGTATATATTAGGGGATATATATACCTACTATATATGGTTTGCAGGTAACCTATGATATGTACATGGAACATGCATGTGTATGCATGCCACCGTCAGTAACTATATCTTTAAACACATGCAAGGCACAACCATGTACGTACTAGTAGATGCTTGTTTTTTGACGTGAACAATAGGAGCTCTGCCTTTGCATTATAGAAGAAAGAAGTCATACATGTACAGAAACGGATCGACCATCAGTAGATGCATGTTACCTGCCTACCATCAGTAGATGCATGTTACCTGCCACGATTTGATCCTCACACCGGTCGTGGTATTGAAGAAGCTGCAGTTGGACACTGTAATTTTTTCCACCAGCGTTGGGCCGTCAGCAACACCTCCAAGACTTCCCACACTACATACGTAGATACAGAATACAAAAAGGTCAACGTATGCTACTCACTAGAGAAGGGTATGAGCATGCACGTGCGTGCATTAATATACTACTCCCTCTCCGTCCTATAATATAAGACTTTTTTGACGGTCAATGTATACTACCGTCAAAAAATATCTTATATTATAGGACGGAGGGAGTACAGTATACGCATGGGTGTGGTATGTATGTATGTATGTTTGTTTGTATACCTGATGCCATGACCAGGCCCGCAGGTGGTGTTGGTGACGTTAACATTGGTGGTTCCCGATAGAATCGACACACAATCATCACCTACATGCACAAAATACCTACGTTCGAGGCCAGACAGAGTGCAATATATACTAGTACCATCTGAAGGAAGGAGGGTGGTTGTCGATCCGTACATACCGGTGTGCATAGAGCAAGACGAGATGTTTACATGGTTGGAGGAGCCCATATTGACCCCGTCCGTGTTGGGGCTGTCGCCCGGCGCCGTGATGGAGACGTTGTGCACCTGCACCTGCGTGCACTCGTACATGATCATGTTCTTTTCGACGCCGTCCTTGAGGCGTATGTTGGTCACCCGTAGATTGTTGCAGTGCGCGAACGACAGCGACTGCGAGAGGGATCTCTATTTTAATTGGACAATGGGAGGAAGTATTGTGTGTCTGTAAGTGCACGCTTACATACCCTTGGCCGGTCATTGCATTTTTGTCAATACGAGAGAGATATCAGATTAGATTGTTGCAAATATATGGAGATAAATATATATATTGAAGAAGCAACAACTATACTCTATATATTTGGGGCTTAATTACCTTTTGGTTGTAGCAATCCCACCACTGGGCGCCTCGCCCGTCTATCTGGCCGCTCCCATTCACCGTCAGGTTGTCGACGCCATAGAAGGTCAGGACGTCTGATGGCTTTAAATAGAAGGAGTTTGGCGCCACCACGTCGCCCTCCAGCTGCACAAACACTAACCTCAATTCCAGTATGCTCTTATATTTCTTTATGAAGGGAGTACTACACAATTAAAAGATAGACTATTCAGAGTGGACCGATCGTCAAGTCAACCGACCTGTACGGTGATGGGCGACTTGCAGGGTCCGTTGAACCTCGTCTGGTTCAGCAAGAATGTCTTTCCTTTCCTGCGGGGATGTACGTACATGATCACCTCGCTGCTGTGGCTGCTGCAGGCTACTTTCCATGTCTCCTCGAACGCCTTCCAGCGCACAAATAAGCAAAAGATTAACTATCTGAATCTGATGGGCAACATACATGATAACGATTTCAGAATCATAGATAAAGGTTATGGTGTTCCAATTGTTACCTCGACATCACTCGTCGCGCCGTCCCCAGCTGCATGGAAATCCATGACGCTGTACCATTGTCCTTGCTGCACTCCGGCGGTCGATCTAACTGCGGCCATTGACACAAGGAGCAGCAGCAGCAAGAAGGAGACATGTTGTGCTGCAGTCCTCTGCCGTTTTCAATCAAGAGTATACATACACAGCTGATCGGAACAAAATTTACACATGCATATATACTTTTGAGATATTGAGCTGATGAAACCTACGCATACCATGGTTGGTAGTACCACCAATATGATCAGCTGTGGCACACTCTCCTGATTTGATCGAAGAAGAGCGCTAGGAACGATGTGTCTCAACGAACTATCGTGGTAAGCAACCAATCTTGTGTGTATTTATACATGCTGTAAATTAATGGGTGAAATCAACGTGATGTTTTTTGGGGGGTTTTCTCGGTTAATTTGAAAAAGAGGATAGCTGTGTACGAGCGTACCTGCAAGCCAAAAATATCACGCGATTATTTAGCACATCGATCTGCATTTGTGTGTTGACATAAATACGCCCAGGGTAATTGATTCACAACCAAAATTTGGCTAGCCAACGTGTTGGCAAAATTTTTTTGAACATAATACAAACGCAAGCGCTCATATACACGCACATACATTCATCCCTATGAACGCATACACGCATACCCTACCTCTATGAGCACCTCCGAAAGACTAAGCCGGCATAACATCTTGAAATTTACGAAGTCACCGAAGGGACCTCGTCGTCGACGGGAATATCTCCTCCCACTGAATGCGCATCGCTGGAAATCCTGAAATAAATCCAGGAATAAATGCGAGCACCAGGACTTGAACCATGGTGGGCTGGGATACCACAGTCCCTCTAACCATCCAACCACAGGTTGGTTCGCACGTGTTGGCAATTGCAAGACTTGCCATAAGTTGATAACTTTATATTAGGTTGACAAAATTGCCAAAAATGATAAATTGAACACAACGCTCATATATATACGTACATATATTCATCCCTATGAACGCACATATGCACACCCTATCCCTATGAGCACCTACGAGAGACTGAGTCGGCATATGATCTTGATACCATAGGTGCCTCGTAGTTGACGAGAACGTCTCCTCCCACGGAACGCGCATCACCGAAAAATGCACCAGGACTTGAATCCTGATAGGCTGAGGATATCACTGTCAGAATCAAATATGTTAGGTTGACAAAATTGTAAAATATTGACATGTCAATTTTTGGCATCAAACCAATCGTCATTTTCATTTTTATCATCAAAATATAAAAAGACCAAAGGGGCAGATCCAATTAATCTTAAACATCAAACCACTCAACATGTTTAACATGTAATTAATATCATAAAAATATCAATGTTTGTGCTAACCACATAATTAATGTGTAACTAATTTTCTATCAAATATAAACATGCAATAAGGTGAATTGGTATCCTACCTAATATAACTTTCATATTAACATGCATTGCACGTACACATTTATTAGTTATCAAAATGTCACCGCACCCTGCCAGGAATGAAAGTAATTAAAGAGAATCGAGTGGCTACAAGCATGCACATATTGGAGGTCTCTAAAAGCAAAATGAACAGCTTGGATCGCGCAGCCTGTTCAGTTAGCATCTTCTAAGCTAATGTGTCATATTAGCCCATCACGCATGAAGAAGGTCGCCGCTCAGGAGGAAAGTGAGAATTGGTTATGCGCAGGATGGTGCCTCCACCACCGCCAGGATGGCGGCTTCCACGGGCCGGAGCCGGCTGGGTTGGAAGGTTTAGGCCAGTCGACGAGGAAATCAGCCAGCGCCTGGGATTTGACAGCCGTGCGAGGCTCGTAGAAAATCGTGTGGGCAGCCAGCTCGATGGCCCACATGGTGACCCGGCCAGTGGCGTCCCGGCGGCCGATGATCTCTCCGAGAGGAGCCATGCTCACCACAGTGATGAGTGCTCCTAGAAGTACTGCTTCAGCTTGTTGGAGGCCAGATACACACCGTAGCATATCTTCTAGTAGTGGGGGTAGTTTTGCTTGAAGAGGGAGAACATCTCGCTCAGATAGTATCATAGTACACGGGCCGCTAGACCGGCTGCGCCTTGCCTCCTCCGGGCGCTCCACCACTAGCACCACGCTGACCACGCGGGTGGTGGCCGCAATGTACATTAGCATGGGCTCCTTCCCTGCCGGCGCGGCTAGGACAGGTGCGATGGAGAGCATGCACTTGAGGTCACGGAAGGCTTCGTCCGCCTGCGGGGTCCAGTTGAACGCGGTCGTCTTCTTCATCAGCCAGTACAAGGGCAAAGCCCTCTCGCCCAACCGGCTGAGAGAGGCCATGCAATCGGTGAACTTCTGAGCTTCGCGCAGTCAAGCTGGCTTGCGCACGCGCTCGATCGCCTTAATCTTCTCGGGGTTGGCCTCGATGCCACGCTCTGAGACGAGGAAGCCACGGAGCTGGCCAGGTGGCACGCCGAACACGTACTTCTCCGGGTTCAGGTTAATCTGGTACTCGCGCAGGTTGGCGAACGTCTCCTTGAGGTTGTTTAGGAGGGTGAGGTGATGCACTAGGGGATAAAAGGGCTAGCCACAAATTTAGTTGGTGGCGCCTCATTTTCAATCCACGTCATCACTATTTTTTTAATAGTGGTGGCATTGGCATATTTGGTATGTCACCACTATATCATTACTGGTGGCATGTCACTAAAAATCTATGCCATTGCTATTTTTTTGCGGGTTAAAAATCTACGCCATTGCTATTTGGATCCAACAGCCTACCGGATCACAAGTTAGTGATGACGTGTAACTTTTTGTCTAAGAGCAAATATTTTGCTATGGATGATTGATTACAACTTGGAGGACCAATTTTTTTCTTCTTCTGAAACACAAGATCAGTTTCTTATTGATTGTATTTGGCTGCATATCTCACTGGAGTTAAGGAGCACTATAGCTCTGGTCACCCAAGACATATGATTCCTTGTAAACCAATCGCAACTATAAACTATTTTTCCCATTTTATTTTGTTTTTCTGAAATGTTCTGCAATTGGATCACTTCATGTATAATTGAACTTTCCATCTCCATTATGCTACAAGTGCAGACCCTCTACTAGTCAATTTTTTTGCTAGATATGTGTTGTTATGCTACAGAAAGGAAAAACGACTTGGCTATGTGTTGGGGATTTATTTATTCCCAACCTTGCATAATACTCCCACAGTAAAGAAATTTATTTTTTGTGTTTTGTTTACTGCGTTACGCTCTTATATTTTTTTTACGTAGGGAGTACGTGCGTGGGAAATCATGGATTCCCTTATATGTGTATATTTGTTTCCGACATAGGAGTGTTGGACCATTCATTATTTCCGGGATCTCCAAAAGAATATGGCGCCTAAGGACCAGCTTCTTTTGGCTGTTGGTGGTGCTGTTTCTTGTAGCCAAGCCAAGCCAAGCCATCGTGGGGCTGTTTCTTGTGTGAACCATTAATAAGCTAGCCAAGCCATGCATCGTGGGGCTGTTTCTTGTGTGAACCGAAATTCCAAGACTAGCTTGCATCGTCTATCTATCTATCTATATATAAAAAGGACCGGACCGGACCCGTCGACCTCAGTCTCCTCCATGTTCCTTTGCTCTAGTGAGCGAGCGAAACCTTTTTGCCCAAACCAGTTGAGCAATCCATGACTGACGCGGCCGTGTGACGTGCCAAGCATCCATCTTCATACCCCTGACTCGTATCAATGGCATGTGCTATGTGCGTTCCATTTGATCTTAATTTGCCATCGTGGTCTTGCCCTCTTCACTGCTGGCCAATGCAGTGCACATGCATGGCGCTGGTATGATCCAGTCGGGAAGCACAAGGACACTGACACCACCCACGGCCATCTTCGGTCCGCTGCTGGCTATTTCCTTGTGTTTTGCCCATCAGTTCATCCCGATCTTGTCTGCAGCCTCCGATCCCTGCCCTAGAGAACCTCATCGACATACGCCGGC
Organism: Triticum dicoccoides; assembly: GCF_002162155.2. NCBI lineage: Eukaryota > Viridiplantae > Streptophyta > Magnoliopsida > Poales > Poaceae > Triticum > Triticum dicoccoides. The sequence continues at coordinate 589,588,554 of NC_041386.1, forward strand.
CTAGCCCTTTGATCTTCGAACCCCAAGTTTAATCTTGGATCTTGTTTCCTTTCAGTAGATTAGATGGGTTAGTTGGTTTTTTATTAGACTAGCAAAAAGATCCGTGCATTGCAACGGGAGAAAAAAAACCACACACTCTTAATTTATAAAAAAAATCTATAATCTGAGAACTTGTAGCTACGGCCCAAACAAAGATGGTCTTAACCTATAAAAGCGCAGTTTAAAATTCTACATGTGTTCTATTTCAACATGGCTTGCATGTAGATTTAATCCATACAAAGAAACGGGTAAGATCATGCATTTATTCATGTCAAGTTCAAGAATCACCAACTTAGGGTAACTCTTGAACACTTTTTTCACATGCATATTTCTTAAATACATGAAGAGTTGTTAAAAGATACATGATTTTTTAATCATAAAAGGAGATTTTTTTTGTCTGGAAAAGAACATTTTTTGTATGGTCTCCTGTGGACGCAGATACTTGCGCCCCTATTTCATCACTATTTCTTGCCATACATGTCATAGGTATTGGTCTCTGTTTCATCACTATTTATATCTTATCAAACTTGTCTTTTATTTTATTTTTTGTCATGCATGCCTCCTTTTTACCTTTTTTTCATGCATCTCCTCTCTTTTTTCTTCTTATATATAGGAGAATAGCGCAACATCTCATCTTTATCGGACCTCCTCCGCATTTTCCCTTTTATTTCTTTTATAGCGGACATCCCATCTTTATTGGGTCCTTCTTTTATTTCTTGTCATGCATATCCTTATTTTTTGGGTGTCTCTAGCAAATTTATCTTTAATTTCATGTTCAATCCTGATTTTGCTGAGGTGTTCATCCACAATCTGAACTTGTACCGGTATGAAAAAAGACGAATAATGCATTGTTGATTAACATTACAGCCTAAATAGTATTTTTAAAATTGTTAACAGGAAAAATAACATCATATTCAGATTCTACATATTTTTCTAGTCAAATTCCATATATAACATGTTAAATTTGAAGTTACGATTTAAAAGATATGAGTATTTTAAAAAAACATTTAATATGTATTGCGGATTTAATGTCAAAAACATTAGGGGGTTTTCTATAAAATAAGAAAACGGATTAAAAATACCTATTTCTTTTATTAGTAGGTATAGATTATAGATTAATAACACTCATCTTTTGCTCGTTAGTTATACCATAATGAGATATATTCTCTTTGTGTTCCCATCGAGAATGATGAGGGTGTAAAAATCATTGTTCCCAAATAGTTCCGGTTGAATCGAAACATGGATGTATGTTCTTGCCAAGGTCTGTGTTACTCCCTTTTAGTTTTCGTACTTGCCCTACCGATGTTTTTCCTTAAACTGGAAACTACAACTTAACTTGATAGGTGCCGCAGCATCTGTGTTTTCGAGTCATAGAACCTGTTCAAACATTGCAAGTTGCGTAACATGTTGGAATTATCTTAACCGCTTATTGACTGAAATCAGTTCTTTTTTAGGGCATCTTTAAAAAGGACACTTAAACCGCCCGCATACAGTCGGATCGTCTTCTTTAGGGTATCTCCAAAGTGAACGCTCAAACCGTCCGGATCGTGCGGTCCGCCAGACGTGTTATGACACCCTACACGAGCATGTATCGATCGGCCGAGCGGTCCGGACGCACTTTTTCGGAGAGCAGACACGTAGGACTCCGACACCCAGCCCATCAAAAATCCCTCTCAGACACCACGCCTCCATCCTTCCATTTTCTCTCGTTGCCTTTTTGTCTCTTGCCTTTGCCGTCACTCCACCACCATTGCACACCCCTGCTGGTACCCGACATGTCCGTCACCTCCAGCTGTACACCCGGGATCCAAGCCGGTTCTTCTCTATTGTCGGGATGAGCCTTTCCTCCGACCACCACTCAGGTACCATCCGCTCCTATGCTGCTCACCATGCCCAGCAAATGTCCGTTGAATTGGCTGAGCTAATTTTTTTGTCCCTTCTTCTTTGAAGCAATGGATTCAGATACATAGTACATATATGAGCACTATGTTGAGTCGTCAGACGGCTTGTCAGACGAGAAGAGCTATACGGATGAGATGGCGATGATGCAGACTGTCCTTGGAGAAGAGGAGCGTGCGGAAGAGCATGTTCTCAATTTCAAGGGATTGATTAAGGATCATCGAGTGCTCAACCGCAATAGGGCATGCGACCATTTGACACTGATGTTTGGATACTTTGCTCCCCAATGCCCTCTTCGCTGACAATTTCCGCCGCCGGTTTCGGGTGCACAAAATTGTCTTCGATCGTACCATGGGGTCCGGTTCTTTGATGACTACTTCATCTTCAAGAAAGACACCGTGGGAAGGATTGGATTCTCTGGTTATCAGAAGTGCACGGCCACACCACGGATGCTTGCATATGGCACGACCGCTGATTCGTGGGACGAGTATCTACTGATGTCTGAGAGCACATGCGGAAATGCAATGGTCAGGTTTGCAACTGTCGTGGTCTTGGTGTTTGGACCTCTATACCTGAGAGAACCAAATGGCGCAGACACCGAGAGGCTCTTGGCAATATCGTAAGCAAGTGGGTGGCCAGATTTGCTCGAATCTCTTAACTGCATGCATTGGAAATTAAAGAACTGCCCAAAAGTTCTACAAGGGCAATATCAGGGCCATGTTAAGAAGCCCACCATCATTCTTGAAGCTGTTGCATTACATGAACTTTGGATTTGTCATGTTTTCTTTGGCATACTCGGGTCTCACAACGACATCAATATGCTACATCGATCACCATTGTTTGTGAGGCTAATTGGAGGAAAAACTCCTCTTTGCCACTATACTGTTAATGGATATGAGTACAACATGGGTTATTGTCTGATTGACAGTATCTGTCCTCCGTGTGCTACCTTTGTCAACACCATCTCTAACCCAGTTGGCCAGAAAAAGGCTCCCTTTGTCCAAAGACAAGAAGCGGCTAGAAAGGATGTTGAGAAGGCATTTGAAGTCCTGCCGGCACGTTTTGCAGTTGTTCATGGACCAACTAAATAATGGGATGCAGAGACCTTGTGGGAGGTGAAGGCCTGTTGTGTGATTATGCACAACATGATCGTCGAGGATGAGGATGACGTCGCTGCCGTATGTCTTGAATTTGAGAACGTGGGTGATCCTATCAATCTTCTTGATCAGAATCCGACCACACTTAAAAAGTTTGTTAAAAGACATCAACGTATCTGGCATTGAGCAACTCATGAGCAACCCAAGGAAAATCTGATCGAGCATTCATGGGCGGTTAAAGAGGGCAATAATATTTGAGCGTAATATTTGAACTTATTTAAGTACAACTACCGCTATATTTGAACATTTGAAATATAAGTCTTATGCTCCTACTCTCTCCACTCCTAAATATAAGTCTTTTTAGAGATTGCAATACGAACTACATACGGATATATATAGACATATTTTAAAATGTAGATTCACTCATTTTGCGCCGTGTGTAGTCCGCATTGGAATCTCTAAAAATACTTATATTTAGGGACCGAGTGAGTATTTAGGAACATAGGGAATACGGAGTGCACATCAATTAATGCGCTACAGTACAAGTTGAGAATGGAATAAAAGCACGCAGCAATCAATCAATCAATCCCGTGCTTATACAACCAACCATTCTTTTGTTTTCCATTTCCAACTTCCTTCTGATGAGATCAGTACAAGGAAGGCTCAATGCTTCTCACTCTATTTTCTTTCCAGTAATGCTACATCTACAGGAAATTACGGGGGAGAGTGGTTTACAGGGTGACGAGGCATTCTTTCATTGGTCAATTTGGGAGGCACCGGTCCACCCCTGAAAATCAGGGGGCGGAGGTATGATTAGAAGAGAAGGGAGGTCCGTAACTTCCTGTTGATTGCCTGTAGGTGTAGGATTATTGTTTTCTTTTTCCAGCGAAATCATCATCAATCATCAAAACAAAAATCCGAGAAATATGGCACAACCATACCATATTACTACTACCACATACTAAATCACACACACACACACAGAGACAAACCCCTTTATTGTCGGCAAGCAAGCAGTTGATCATGGTGTAGGTGATGGAATGAAAATCCTGACAACGATCACTGTGGGGTGCACATGGGGGCTCTGCCTTGGAAGCACGCGATGAAGGCGGGAGGGATGTACCCGGTGAAGCTGTTGTAGCAGGTCCAGGCGCTATCTCCAAGGCATTTCAGGTCGCTGATCTCTAGGCCGATGCAGTGGTTCTTGCTGGGCTCCTCCTTATCCTTGGCCAAGCATTCGCCGGCGGCGGTGACGAAGCATGGCGTGAAGGTAAGCTCGTCGGTGACTACATTTTCGGCGAAGCACGCCAGTGCGCCGTCGGCGACGCAGACCATCTCTTCGTTGGTAGTGCTTTATGCGACACACAGATTATCCTGTGTCAGTACTTACTTTTCACGTGCCCTCTCTGAAATGAATGAATTATAGAAAAGTAGGTACTGACCTTATGCCGACACACAGATTATCCTGCGTCAGCAGCGCCGGCTCCGGCGCCGGCGCCGGTGTGGTGGAGCCGCCTGCTCCGCATATGAGCAGCACTAGGACAATGAGCGACTGCTTGATGATGGCCATCGTCGGGCTTTGGTTTGTTGGGTTGGTTGAAGAGGCTCACTTCTGCATCAGATGAGATATATTTATAGGGGGTTGGAGCAGAGCAGAGGCAGAGCGTAAAGTTTAGATTTTCGTGATTGCGACACAAGCCCAAGCTAAGGGCAACTCCAACGCACGATCCTAAACGGACATTCCTTTCATCCGCTTTTCGTTTGTTTGGGACAGAAAAACGGACACATTCGTCCGCTTGCAGTTGTACTTGCGGCGGTCGGTGCGTTCAACGGGCCAACCGCACCTCAAACGGCCTGCCTCGTCGGACTTGAATTTAAACCAAAAAAACAAAAACATATTAAAAATAACTTAAAACATAAATTTAAACATTCAAACGTCCACATTACCCAAGTTCAGCACATAAACATAAAAAAAATAAAACATAGAAAAAAGATAATGGCCGCTTCATGGCCGCCTTCGTCTTCTGTGCCCCCATGGCCGCTGTTTACTCCTCCTAGTCATCGTCTCGAGTGAGATCGGCGTACGAAGGTGGCTGCCAAAGGTAGGCTGGTGGCCCCTGGCAGACTGGAGGCGCCGGCGGCGCCTGCACTACCTCCTCCCGTGGCTCCTACTCCTGCTCTGGTGACCGCGGCGGCGTAGCTGACCATGGGCCGACACCCACCGAGTCGGCCATCTCCGGCGCCGTGCATGAGCAGCTCCACCGCTGGCCCACCAGACGAGGGTTCCACGCGGCGACGGGCGGCTCCTCCAAGACCTCCTCCTGCACCTCCTCCTTGACGTCGAGGTCCAGCTCCGGGATGGCCACATCGCCGGCCGCGGAGAGGGCCAGCGTGGTTTCTAGGCCATGCCATTACCGCTCGTCGCACGTGTTCATGGAGTCCTCCATGATACGCCTCATGAGATGGGCCTCCTCCTCTCGGTCATGGGCGGCGTCGATGGCAGGGACGGAGACGGAGAAGGCGTTGGCGTGATGCCGTGCACACGCCTACGGCCCCGCATTTGGGGAGGGCTGTCAGCACGAGGAGGACGCGGGTGGCGCGGGCTCGGAGGACGACTGACAAAAAAAGATTGCCGCCGCAGGTCATGCTCGTCGCGGAGCCACATATCCCACAGCGGCGCATCTACAACGTCGTCCAGCAGATCCGATGGCAGGCGGGCGCATCATCAGTTCATCTCCAGGCGGCGGGCGCGCCGCTCACGGGCATTGGAGGGATGGGCACATGGTTGGCGGAGAGATGCCAGTTGTTCAGCAGGTGGACATCTCCCCACGGCAATGGCGTCGCCGTCTCCCAGTAGCGCTAGCAGACGTCGACGTGGATGTACGGCCTGTACCGATGCCCGGCCGCCGTTGGCGCGATCTCAAAAGCTGGCGGGGCAGGCGGTGCGGGCTAGAGGAGATAGGCCGGCTAGGAAGTGGAAGCTGTGGACTGGCCGGTCCATGGCTTCCAATTTAAGAAGGACGACGACCAAGCGTTGTGTGACTAACAACCGGGGCCCGCCGTGTGAGCGCATTTACTTTGGGCAGTGGACGTAGGTGGACGGTCGCCACGCGTCCCTGAGACAAGCGACGAGCAAGCGTGTGCCCGTCCATTCCACGTCCATGTGGATGCAAACCGGGCTCATGTTTGTGTCGGAAATGGGACGGGCCGTATACCAAACGGGAAAAAATGCGGATGCAGCCGCGCGTTGGGCCGATCCATCCATCCGTTTTGGCCCGAACGGACAACCGGGAATAGTTTGGAGGTTTGCGTTGGAGTTTCCCTAACACTTATAGCTTAGATTTTGGCGAAAGCAACACTACAATAAGCACAAGGAAAAGGAGGCCATACTAGTTTAGATTTGGTTGGTGGAAGCGACTTTAGGCACTCTACGATCGGGTACGGGATCAGGATCCAAAGGTGTTATTGTGCCAAACATAAATTTATGATTGAACAATAAAACCCTCATATAATCCATCTGAACCGTACAAGTAGGTAGAACCTACCTATCCTAGATAGGGACTAGTGGTTGGGGCGCCACCTAGTGGCGCCTCTTGAGGCGGGATTATACACACTAATCAAGCTAGCGTATTAGTTAACGTCTATGTATGACATGATTCTTACTTCAGCGAGAAGACATGCAGTCCAAAAGAGCGATAGTTGCATGTTGGTTGTTAAAAATACAAGACATAGCAATAGAACTGCAGCAACAAGAGTGTTGATAAAGCAGAGCAAGCATAGAAGTTTCATGCATGCGTATTTCTTTTGGTGATTCTGCAGAGCATAAAATGCCAAATTTAAAGAGTTGGAGAGCACATATATCCTTCGGCATAAAATTCTTGTATTCTTGCAAGTTAGGGATATGATCGACCGGTTGATCTCATATTTCTCAGGTAAGGTTGAGGTGAAGAATGTCCTCAATCGGTGAAAGAGACGCCTCTACATACTTGCGAAGCGTAAATCCATCATTGAATTCTTCATCAGTAGGTCATTTCTGTGTTAGCATTTTTAGAAGAACAATGTCATGGCCCATGGTTGAGATTTCACTGCCCATTTCATACTTTGCAACAATGTTTTGAAACATAAATTTGAGCACACAAAATATGAAACATGCTACCAACTTTAAATACTTGTGCGGTGCGCACGCCTCAGTGTGTGTGCCTCCTGAGACTTCTGATTTCTATGCTTTTCCCAGCAAGCTTGGGAGTTAAAATTTTCTTTACTACAAAACTTAATTGTGAAGGTATATGTGAATAAAATGTTATGAAAATTGAGTTAAAACTTCTGATTTCTTTGCCTATTATTTTAGTAAGCTTAAGAGTAAAATCTGCAATAATCTCACAGTAAATATAGGTTATCTGACAGGTCATACACTCGCATAGTAATAGTATGTAAAAAAAGATTGCTAGTCATGGTATGAGAACAAATTATAAAGAAAAAAGATGGACCGCCAAAAATCAAATTACCCGCACTTAACAAATTTGGCAAAATATTCTTTGAAGTCCTCCCTTAAAACTGTTTCCAACTATCAAATTGGACATGAACGGAAGCACACGTTGTATATCAATTAAAACTTAGGATCTCTGATGTCTGAAGTGTAGCAGTCATAATACATATAGCCGGTTAGTACCTGCTATTCGGGTCTTCGGGTTCTTTCTTCACATCTTCAGGAAGTTTGGTAACTCTGATAGACAGCAAACAAGAGATATTGGATAGATGTTGATATATTTTAGCACTGAAACGAGAGTCAGAGAGACACACACATACCTCAGCGCCAAGCACATGAGTGTTTGCCGCATAACTGAGCTGGGAAATCTGGCACCTGAACGAGCAAAATGCAAAAGGCACGCTTAAAATTCAGTTTGGCTGAAGAAAGGAACCTCATCAGGGCATGACTTGGCTCTGTCAGAAGCAAGCTGCACGCAATCGCAAGAGAGGACCAGCAGTAGCGCACTTAAATCCAAATGAAGATGCATCAAGAAATAACAACCTTCCCCCCGCCGGGCTCTACGGCCTGCTCGCCCTCCCCTGCCCCAGGCTCTCCGACCGGCTCCTCCATGCCACCCCGTCTAAAAAACAAGTCTTTGATTGTGTTTTGGTTTGATGTTGTGGAGCGCGCGCGAGGTGCTCGACTGATTGATTGTGTCATGCAAGAGTCATGGATCACGATGGTGGGCCAGGTGACACGGTTGTCGCTTTGCATGGGTTCGCTCGGGGGTGGTGCTCCTGTTGTTCTTGTTTTCGCTCCGGTTTATCTTTCCCATGGAGGTAGTTCGTAAGACTGGAGGCGCACCTGTTGAGGCGTTCATGTGCGCTCCTATCTTTTCTCAGCACATTGGGCTGCCTTGTTTGATCCCTAGTTCCGCTCGGAGCAATGCTATGCTTCAGATCAGAGCCAAAATATAGATTATGGAAGCAATGGCAGATGCAAATATAACAATAAGATAGAGCAGTACAAATGCAATGCACTCACGCTTTGGACGAAAGAGATACAATAATTAGAAAAGTAGCAGCATAAAAATGATTCACGAAGTAAATTTACAAGCATGCAGATATCAATATTTAGGCATTTCAGAAGTAATTTCATGTTTATACTATTGAAATCTGTATCAGTATGAGTTAAAATAGAAGTAAAGATTGGGTGTTGTCTCTGCATGCATACATGTCTAAAGGAGCAGATTGGGTGTTGTCTTTGCATCCATACATGTCTAAAGGAGTAAAGATTGGGTATGCATATACAACAACAACAACAACAACAAAGCCTTTAGTCCCAAGCAAGTTGGGGTAGGCTAGAGGTGAAACCCATAAGATCTCGCAACCAACTCATGGCTCTGGCACATGGATAGCAAGCTTCCATGCACCCCTGTCCATAGCTAGCTCTTCGGTGATACCCCAATCCTTTAGGTCTCTTTTAACGGACTCCTCCCATGTCAAATTCGGTCTACCCCGCCCTCTCTTGATATTCTCCGCACGCTTTAGCCATCCGCTATGCACTGGAGCTTCTGGAGGCCTGCGCTGGATATGCCCAAACCATCTCAGACGATGTTGGACAAGCTTCTCTTCAATTGGTGCTACCCCAACTCTATCTCGTATATCATCATTCCGGACTCGATCCTTCCTCGTGTGGCCACACATCCATCTCAACATACGCATCTCCGCCACACCTAACTGTTAAACATGTCGCCTTTTAGTCGGCCAACACTCAACGCCATACAACATTGCGGGTCGAACCACCGTCCTGTAGAACTTGCCTTTTAGCTTTTGTGGCATTCTCTTGTCACAGAGAATGCCAGAAGCTTGGCGCCACTTCATCCATCCGGCTTTGATCCGATGGTTCACATCTTCATCAATACCCCCATCCTCCTGCAGCATTGACCCCAAATATTGAAATGTGTCCTTCCGAGGTACCACCTGACCAAAACAACGATCTTGGGAGCTCCTATTTGACGCTCTCTGCGTCAAGCAGTTGAGAGATCGCATAGGAGATCGATAGACTGGGTCGGCCCATCTCTCTTGCGAACAGTAGATCACGCTGGAAATTCGAGAGATCGCATAGGAGATCGATAGACTGGGTCGGCCATCTATATCCATGTCTAAAAGAGCAGATTTTGTAAGGTCTTGAAAACAGAACCATCCTTGGGTGAGCAAATAGGAATCTTCATGGAGAAAAGAAAATTGAGTTTAGAAATAAAGAAAAAGAAATTTACTCATACCGTAAAGAGCATTAAGTAACCAAAGGATCATCTCCAAAGAATGACCGAAATACAAAAGTATACATTTTGGGAAATCTCAAAGTTAGGCCAGGCTCTGATTTAGAAGTTTAGTACCTTATAATCTTGAACCCCGATTGTATCAGGTGAAATGAAACAAGGAGAGATGTTTAGTACCTTCTAATCATGAACCCTGATTGTATTGAGGTTAAATGAAACAAGGAGAATGTTCTCTGGCTTAAGATCCGTGTGATTAAGCTGCAGGTCATGCATAACCGCAGGAGTAAGAAAATTAGAATTTTTATGTATAGGTACAAAATAAGTAAAAACATAGGCACTTAGAACAGGCATGTTCAGACAGAAAGAAACAATTTAGCACACCATGACAAGGTTAGAACAAAACAATAATTTGTCTAATCAACAAACTGCACAATTAAATTGATACTCTCATTATTCCTTTAAAAGGTTAGTAAAGAGAAATAATACAAAGTCAATTCCACACATGGTAAGATTCCATCATTATAACTGAGAGTAAAAAAAAACGCCTTCTGTTCGATGGCTTCATCTATTAATGAGTTGTTCAATCACTATAAACGCATTTAACATGTGGATACTGATGTAATAGAAATTAACTTTGATGGTCTAATGCAAGCATTCCCCTAGTGCAGAGGCAAGCCAACTGCAAGGTTCACGGAAAACAAATGGAAGTTATATCTACCAATATTATTTTTTAAATCTTTGTAACAAAATATACTGCAGAAGAACAAAAAAAGAAAATACTGCAGAAGATAGCAGCAAAAGTGCAGTTGTGCTTTATGAGACATCTTACCTTTAGTTCCTGAATAATTCCTCTGTCTAGAATATATTCAGAATCCACCCGCAAACAGGAAAAGAGAGCGTACAGTGATAAGATTATCAAACATACTGCATTTTTCTGTCTGTACTTACAAAATTGTGTCGCACCTCCCATCCATCCCATCCTACACAAAATATGTTATGGTGATGGGATCAAGGATGGCTAGCCTCTGCACAAAGTACTTACTGTGTACCCTCTTCTATTGTATTTGAAGCTTTCCTGAACCACTTAAGTATTCGACTCTCAGTTCATTCTGGATAAGTTCAGGGAAAAGATACCATCATGAATATTTAGTAACTTGACTTCAATAAAATCCCGCATTTGTCGTTTATTAATCCAATTAATGCATACAATAAATAGGTTGGTGAACTGTTGATTGCTGAAAGATGTATTATATATATAAGCAATATAAATAGTATTGTTATTAAATTAGGACAACTAAAATTTAGATTAAATCATATGCATGAAAATGCTAATGGATTAATTTCTCTAGCTTCTATTGTCGAGATAATAGGTCAACTCGAGATGAACCTGCATCTAAAGAAACTGAGTTGAGACCTCTTTTTATTTGGTCCGGCATCAAGGTAGGCTATCGAATCTGGTAGACCAACAACACACCATCTAATCAACTTAGGTAAACAATTTTCAAAAACACAAGGTCATGCACAACCCATCTCACCCCCTCTGCCTGACAGACATCAACCAAACATCTAAGAACGGCAACTATGACAGGCATAATCCCTGGAAATAAGTATCCATGTAATTAATCCTCAAGCCAAAGAACTAAAGCAGGGACCAACCCAAACCAATATAGAAATACATTTGACTAATCGATCAACTAATCCTCAAACCAAACACCTAAAACAGGGACGAACCCAAACTAATAGACATGCCAATGAAATAGTTTTGAGTGACAGACAAAGCCAGCACTAATATATTGAAGGTGGTGAAGAGGCTCTTATCTTGTGCGCAATCAGACAAAGCCAACACTTATAGCACAGCCATCCATCGAGATTTCAAGGAGGCAGCCCCGTGTCGGACATGGAGATTATGTGCCTTAACTCTGAATTTTTTTATTCTTTCGACATCACTATATCAGGAAAAAACACTTTGGGACGTAGCAGGATGTGTGTCCTGGTTGTAGAAATCCAACCAAGAAAGAAAACAGAGCAATGTCACAGCTTGTATACAGCAGCAATAAGAACAGAGAGAGTTTTAACCTACTGAAACAATCATCCAGATTGTTTATAGAAGAGATTACCAAAATTGTACGTACAGATTTAGTTGTCATTCTGTTGCTACTTATAAGTATTTCAGTTTTTATGTTCCTTTATGACTTTATGAAAAGATTTTTTTTAATTTGTTTCTAAGAACTTAAGCATAACATGTATGGCAAAGAAAGATAATATCTAAATCTTAGATCAAAATATGAACCTAGAACATTTCTTTCTAAGTAATAGAAGTGTATAGATGTGGTAAATAGGACTTACCCATCACATTTGGGCTTATTGTCCCCATCAAGCCACTCTACAGCAATGAACTGAATTTCAACAATCAAGTCCATCCGTCATATTCTCATAGCAATTTGAGACCATTCTACATGCAGTAAGGTGAACCTGCACATGCCATTCAAAAGTTAGGCATATGATGAATTGTAACATATGCATAGTGAAAGACAGATCCCTTAAGAATTTAGAGCTGATTAATGTTCAATATTGTGAAAGATAGACAAAAAGCAGAGTTTCTGTATGGAGAGGAAGAAGCTAGAAGTAGAGGGTTACATGGGCCTGGGCCTTACACGGCTCTGGACTACAGCCTATACATGTGTACACAGGGTGCTCCCTTAACACCCCCCCCCCTCAAACTCAAGGTGGGTTAGTAGCATCTGATACACTGAGTTTGCAAATGTGAAACCTATGCTGATCTCTAGTTTGAGCCTTTGTGAAGAAATCTGCAACTTGAAGCTCTGATGGGACATACTGGAGATTAATAGTTGATTGTTGGCAATGAGATCGAGTGAAGGAGGCATCCACACCAATGTGTTTGGTCAGCTAATGCCTCACTGGATCATTAGCAATCTGAATGGCAGCAGTATTGTCGCAAAGAAGAGTTGTGGGTGTAGGGCATGGAACACCAAGATCAGCCAATAGCCAACGAAGCCACACAATCTCAGATGTCGTAGTAGAAAGTGCCCGAAGCTCTGCCTCGGCGCTAGAGCGTGACACTGCAGTTTGCTTCTTGGATTTCCATGCAAAAAGAGACGTCCCAAGAAATATGCAATAGCCAGTGATAGAGCGACGATCGACTGGGTCACTTGCCCAAGTGGAGTCGGAATAAGCATGAAGCTGCAGCTGACTCGAATGAGCATAGAACAAGCGGCGGGATGCAGTCCCCCTTAAATATCGAAGCACTCGAAGTAGATGTCCATAATGAACTGAGGTAGGAACACTGACAAATTTACTGACAATATGGATTGCATGAGCAATGTCAGGCCTTGTCACTGTAAGATACACCAGACTGCCTACAATGTGACGGTACCGAGAGGGATCCTCAAGAGGAGTGCCATCAGTAGGACGCAAGTGCAGATGAATCTCCATGGGTGTCACAGCAGTGTGTGAGTCGGTAATACCCGAGCAAGAGATCAAATCTTGAGTATACTTTTGTTGGGAGATATAGTAACCATCATCTGTGTGCTCGATCTCAATTCCTAGAAAATAACTGAGAGGCTCCAAATCTGACATCTTGAATTGCTCACTCAACTTCTTTTTAACAAAAGCAATATACCCAACATCATCTCCAGTGATCAACATGTCATCTACATAAAGCAGAAGTAATGTACGACCATGCTTAGATGTATGAATGAAGAGTGCAGGGTCATGCTCACTAGGAGAAAAACCAGCGGCTTGAACCACTGAACTGAACCGCTCAAACCAGGCACGAGGGGCTTGCTTGAGCCCATAAAGAGCCTTTCAAAGGCGACAAACATGACCTGGTGGAACCTCAATACCCAGAGGTGGCTGCATATAAACTTCCTCATGTAGATCGCCATGAAGAAAGGCATTCTTCACATCCATTTGAGAAATCTTCCATGACCTATTCGCAGCCACAGCAATCAAAGTGCGAACGGAAGTCATATGAGCAACTGGAGCAAAAGTCTCATCATAATCTCTCCCATGGGACTGCTGAAAACCTCTTGCAACTAGTCGGGCCTTATAGCGTTCAACAGAACCATCTGACTTGGTTTTCACCTTGTACACCCATTTGCAAGTGATAGGGACAGACCCAGGAGGTAATGGTACCAGATCCCATGTACCAGTACACTCTAGGGCTTCAAGATCATCAGACATCGCCACTTTCCACTCAGGTGACACAACTGCCTCATGGTAAGTGCTAGGCTCATACACTTCCCTACACAGAAGTCCTCTTTGTATCTGTCAGGAATCTCAAGAGAGGAACGATCACGAAGAGCATACCTTGTTGTCTGGGAGGAATCGCTAGTGCAATGATCAATAGTACTGGCCGGAGGAGAAGAAGACAAGGGAACAGATGACTGTATATCAGATGGAACTCGAGGGCGGCTATTTAGAGGTGGAGCTGATGGAAGAAATTTTGGAGTTGGAACTGGCAAAAGGGGAGATGACACATGTGATGAAGATGGATCTGATGTCAAGACAGATGATGGCTGACCAGAGACAAATTCATCTGAAAAGATTGGTGGAAGAGAAAGAAAGGAGGTAGACTCTAAAGTGGTCGAGGATGATGATCTAGTTGAATCGGAATAGAAGAAGGGTTGATCCTCAACAAAAGTGACATCACGAGAAAAGCGAATGCGGCGAGCAGAAGGATCGTAACAACGGTAACCCTTATGCTCAAGACTGTATCCAAGGAAAACACACATAATAGATTGTGCAGTTAGCTTGGTACGCTCACGAGGCGCTAGAAGAACATAGCAAGTACAGCCGAAAACACGAAGATGGTCATACATGGGAGGAGAACCGAACAAAACCTCACCAGGACACTTTCCCTGAAGACGAGAAGAAGGTTGCACATTTATAAGGTAGACAGCAGTTGAGATAGCTTCACCCCAGAAATGAATAGGGACAAATGAAGAAATCAAAAGGGTGCGGGCTGTCTCAATAATATGGCGATGCTTACGCTCAGCAACACCATTCTGAGCATGAGCACCAGGACATGAGAGCTGAGGGAGAGTACCCTCAGAAGAGAGAAACTCATGAAAAGCAGTAGATAGATACTCCCCTCCAGAGTCAGAACGAAAAACACGAATAGCACTAGAGAATTGAGTACGGATCATACGCACGAAAGCCTAGTATATAGAAATCAATTGAGAATGATGCTTCATAAAATATACCCAAGTATATCGGGAGTGATCATCAACAAATATAACATAATGTTTGTGACCACCTTTGGAAACAAAGGGAGAGGGACCCCATACATCAGAGTGCACTAAATCGAAAGGATGACTAGAATGAGTAGTGCTGGAAGAGTATGGAAGTTGTATTTGTTTCCCTAGCTTACAACCCTTACAGTGGAAACCAGCACCTATAGGTACACGACCCAAAACACCCTGTTGAACAAGAGTGGATAAACGAGAACCACATAGGTGACCTAAACAATGGTGCCACTGGGCAAAAGAAAACGACAAAGTGGATCTCCTTGTTGATGCAGCAGACGGAATCACAGAAGCGGTGGAAGCTGAAGGAAGGTGTAAGTAGTCAAGAACGTAGAGGGACGAGGATCCTCTACGGCGATGGCCAGTTCCAATGATCCTCTTGCTCTGACGATCCTGCACATAACAAAAAGAGGGATCAAAACCAACAAAACAGTTCATGTCGGTAATTTGACCAACTGACATAAGATTCATGGACAATTGAGGAACAAAAGATATGGAAGAAACAGAAAATTTTGATGTGGAAAGTGAACCCCGATGAGTGACAGAACAAGGTGTACCATCGGCAGTCTGAACAGAGGCACCATCTTGCGCAGGCTGGCAAGACACAAGCTGTGAGCGATCAAAGGTCACATGAAAAGATGCTCTAGAGTCCAAGACCCAAGGATGTGCAGAAGTAGATGCAGACTGAGTGAGAGCAGACACAGAAGCCCTCATTGCAGGCGGCTCGGTGACAGTCGCTGTAGACGGCCTCAAAGACCGAGACTGAGATTTGGTGGCTGCACGACGCTGCAGGTCTCTTCTTGCACGATACTCGTCTAATAGCTCTGGATGAAGCTGGAAGCAATTATCAGGTCGGTGTCCTGTCCTCTTGCAGTGCGAGCAGAAAGCACCTGAAGGTGCAGCCCTAGAAGCACTTGGCCGCTGAGGAAAAGCCAGAACACTGTGTAGAGAAGGTGTTGAAGTGGTAGCAAGGGAACGAAGACGATCGAGTCTCCTCAGCAATCAAGCTAGCAAGTGCCTTTGTCAAGGTAGGAGGAGTCGTACGACTAAGCAACTGAGTGTGAATGTTCTCAAAGTCTTGTTTCAGACCCATCACAAACTGAAAGACAAGAGTCCGATGCTCATATTCTTCCTTGGCCACACACGACTTACATCCAACACTACTCTTCGGAACCATGGAACATAGCTGACCAGTAATGCGAGTAAAAGCCCCATAATATTCTTTGATGGACATGTCTTGCTGCTGCTGAGTGTTGTGTAAATTCTGCAATAGTGAAAAATGGAGAGCACCGCTAGGCTGAATGTACCGCTGCTCAAAATACTTCCACATTTCTTTGGCTGAAGTGTGATGCTCAAGACTCATTCTGAGTGAGGGATGAACACCCAGAACTAAAGCGCCCATGACACGATCATCAATCTTTTGCCAAGATTTCCCAGCTGCATCATCAATAGGACTAGGTGGATCATCAGACAAGTGTGAGACAAAACCTGCTGCCCTTAAGATTGTTTTAGCCAAGAAAGCCCATTCCCTGTAATTTGTACCATCAAGTTTGATGTCTATGGACATTGAACCAGCTCCTAATCCAAAATCATTCTTCGCCATGGCAGCAAGGACCTCTAGCAAAAGGGGGGAAAACTAATCCCAGCAGCCACACCAATGATTGAACAGAGTAGGAGCAAGTTCAGAGGCCAAATTAGCAAAGCACCACAAGGCAACAGCTAACTGGAGAGAAAATCAAGAATTTGAAACCTCTTCAGTTACTGGAGCACAACAGAATTAAGCAAACCAGCTGATAGGGAGCAGGTTCCTAATACGTACAGAGCAGCTGCTGCTTGATAGAGGAGCAGCTGCTTGATAGAGCAGCAAACCTCCGATGCGAAGGCAACGGCTTGGCGGAGATGTCGCACCGGCTTGCTGGAAGGCCGGCGATGGTGCAAGAAGCCAACCATAGGTCAGCGGGGAAGACGCACGGGGAGCTACGGGAGAGCAGTTCCCACGAGATGACGACGAATACAGGGGGAACCAAAGTTGAGGACGTTGCTGGATGAAGGATCTCGCCGGAATCACCTCGCTGACGACGGCTCCATGTGTGGCGGCGGCGGACGGAAGCTAGGGTTCACTGGCTCTAATACCATGTTCAATATTGTGAAAGATAGACAAAAAGCAGAGTTTCTGTATGGAGAGGAAGAAGCTAGAAGTAGAGGGTTGCATGGGCCTGGGCCTTACACGGCTCTGGACTACAGCCTATACATATGTACACAGGATGCTCCCTTAACAATTAAAAATAAAGCAATCAGAAAGGTAGACTCGTTGATTATAGATTGAAACATTAAATCAAATGTGAAAACAAAGGGGCCCTGAGATTGCAGACGACCACTAAATGTGTGATGAATAACAGTTGTCTCCTGGGTGCTATGATCTACAACCTTCTAACCTCCAAATCGTGTTGGACGCCATAGCAGACAAGCAAACGGTCGTTGTCATGGAAATGGCAGCCAACATAGAAGGCCGCCGCTTGGCCACCGGGATGAGCTCCCAGGACATAACCATGCCCTTTTGCCACAATCTGAACATGAACGCCGCCGCGAATCACAGGAATCCTGAGAAAAAAGCAAAAATTCAGAGCACTAAGCCATCAACACGCCACACCAGAATCAAACCTACACCGCTGCTCTACATCACAAACAAATCCACACGACCGGTGCAACATAAGAAGGAATAGGTGACGAGCATGAGCCCACCACAAAAAATAACTAATAAAACACCACTGGAGCAGCACATGCATACATGGAGAGGATGAACCACACCTCAATGGCAGGCAAAGCTCAACTTGGATGAAACTAAAAGGAACACCCACTGCCGATCTGGTAATGAGAACAAACAGCCAGCTCACCTCACATGAACCTGGGCAACACAAAACACACATCAGAAAATACACAGGCAGCAGCACCAGGAATCAAAACACAAAGAGAAGCTTACCCTAAAAAACACAAAGAGAAGCAATCTCCAGTCATACGAACAACCTCCATGGGAAAGATCAACGGGAGCGAAAACAAGAACAACAGGAGCACCGTCCCTAGCGAACCCGTGCAAAGCGACAACCCCGTCACCTGACTCACCATCGTGATCCATGAGTCTTGCAGCACACAATCAATCAATCGAGCACCTCGCGCGTGCTCCACACATCAAACCAAAACACAATCAAAGACTTGTCTTTTAGGCGGGGGCGGCACGGAGGAGCCGGTCAGAGAGCACTACAAGAAATATGTCAACTTGTGACCTTGACTAGTGGTCACTGAAAGGTCACTGATTTTCATTTGCGACCTTTTTCTGACCAAAAACAGATGGTCAAAAGCTGACAGTCGTAAACTGAAATTAGAGAAGGTCGTGGACGTTTACGACCAAAACAAAAGGTCGTTGAACCCATGACCTTTTGTTTTGGTCATTGGCTGTCTGCCCAGGCCACGTTGGATCCGACGTGGCAATCTGACGTGGCAAAATTGCGACCAATTGAAAAGGTCAAAAATTAGAATCGGCTCGGTCCAATTGGGTGTTTATATGGGCCGAGCCCATTAATTCAACCAATTTAGTGTATTTTTTCTGTCAATTTCTGCACGGGCCATACTTCCATATTAGGGGGCCTCGGCCTTTTTTGCAATATATTTTTTTTTTATTTTCTAAGGCTTTTTTTGTTTCACTTTTTAAACAGACCAATGCTTGTTGGGTTGTAGCCTTTTTCAGCCCAATTAGTTGTCCAGTATTAGATCTCGAATTTCGAAATAAATGTTTGGACAAAATTGTTTGGGCACAAGACCTCTTTAATCCAGTTACACACACGCATCCGACATTGTTTCATATTCAAATCAGGAAAACTCAATGTCGAATTCAGATCATCCATCATATCACATCACATAACGCATCTCCCAGGTTTAGATAACATAACAAAATCATCTCAGGAATACATTTCCTTACACGGGAATTATGGCACATCTGCTACTATCCTAACATGCACGTATATGCATGTGTGCTTGCTTGACCGGCGCATGCATCACTGTAGCAGCCAAGCAAGTAGGCATCGTTGACGTCTACTCACAGCTTTCCTCGCACCAGAGAAAGAATCAAAAAAAAATATTAGTAACTTTAAATTAGAAAGTATATCCACATCACCATAAAATAGTCGCAGACAATCACACAGAAGCCAAATACTATGAACTGATGATTAGTAAACACGGACATGATTCAGCTACGTAATGGCTACCACAAGCAAAAGTGACAAGTGTGTAAGCAAGCTGCTAGTGTACACAAGGTGATTGAGCTCTTGCTGTTTAGTGTGTATACACGGTAGGCTACTGCTGCTAGTGTTCTAAACCAACAGAGCATGCTATAGGAGCAGAAAATAGGGAGCTAGGGCTAGAAGATGGAGCCGACTCACCGAAGAGCTTGTGGTCGCCGCCGTACACAGCCACCATCACGCCGGTCGCCTCAAGAAGCACCACCGCGCTGGAGACGGTGCCAGACGTGTGCAAGAGTAGAGCACCTGCTGCATCCATTTCCAAATAGAACAAAAACAAAAAATTAGGAAGGGCTGCAAACAAATTAGGAAGGGTTCCACACAGAACCACATCGAAAATGGTTAACGCCAACAGATGCAGCGGGCCTATCAGAAACTACATAAACTAACATATCATCTGAATATCTGATCGTTTCTAGTGCCGAGGATCTAGCAGTGATCCCGAATCTAGAGCGACTCACGGAGGGGCGGCTAGGCAGGGGGAGCGCGACTCACAGGTGGGGGTAACCGAGCATGTCGTCGCTTGCCTCGCGCTGGCGGAGCTTGTTGGTCGTGTTCGCTGTTATAGTCAAGCAGCAGCCTCTTGTACTCGAAGGCCTATACAATAAAATGGATAAGTTAGATTGATTATTGTAGGTGCAACACATTTTCTGGAAGAGGCATAAACATGAAATGAAATAGATGTAGTATCATCACTACATGAAAGGAGCATTATACTTGGAAGGAAAAAATAGCATCCTGTCACCAAACAAACACTACTTGACAGGAAACTGTGCATTTCGTCCCTGTATCCATTAGTAGCAGGATAGCAGCAATGATTCACATGGCACGAATAATTCATTATGAGGAAACATGTTACTAGGTATGAAACAAACTATTTACACAGGTAAAATGGACACATGTACAATACATAGCTTGCTGTAAGCAGGAAACACTAGTGCTCATATATCAATCAACGGCAATACTTATGGACGATAGTAACAAGGTTAAACATCGCAGAAAGCACTTGCTAAGATATCATCATTTAGGAGCATTTACATCACTAATGTGGCAAACTGCAAAGCTGGTCTATTTGTCACCAGTTACAAGCATATTCTCGTTCATGCATAACTATAGTCAGCTCTGTTTCAAAAACCAGAAGCAAATCAACCGCCCTTCAAAATTTATGTACTATCTAAACCAACAAAGATGTCAACTCAAATACTTCTAGAAATCAGTGCCCATACGCACTTGTAGGTTGCAGAAACACTAGAGTTTCACCACAACAGTGCACATACTACAACAAATGAATAAACAAATTAAACAACATGCCACAATTTCTTCGGTGCCTACAGTACCACTATGATTCATTGACATTGCCAGGGGCAAGGGAAGCACCCAGCGAGTGTTTCTAATGCAGGTTATTCTTCTAGTTCTCTAGTGTGTCAGCTACAGTATTGAGCATTTGAAAGGTGATGTACTGTATGTCTTTTGCTTCTAGTTCTTTGGTTAGTTACAGTATGGGTATTTCAAAAGTATTGTATGTCTATTAACTTCAGGGAAACACATTGAACAAGTATGCATCACGTGAATGAGAGGAAGAATTTTTGGAAATGTACGGTAGAGTACATACTCAGGGTAGTGAAAACTTGGGAACGACCAACACGCGAGCATTGGAATTTGGAAAGTGTAGTGGCCTATTAGAGTTACTACCTGCACGGAAACATTGGGGGTCAGTCTTCAGGTTTTCCTCTAAAAAAACATGGAAGTTGGATTTATAAATAAACAGACTTAACAGAAGATCAAGAAAACATGTATTTTTTTCAAAACTAAAAATTACAACGATGAGAAACATGATTGTCACGCAGTCAACAGGATTGATCCTCATGCATGCGCCACATTTTTTTTGAAAGAGAATTCACTGCGTAGTTGGAACCAAGGAAAATAAGCATATTGCCATACGAAGAGGATAACTATCCTGCAGCAGCAGCATCTGATCTTATCCTACGCACATGGTAGCAACTAGCAACTAATCTTCTGCAGCCTCAAAGGACATTGTCCTAAGTCTTATCCGACTCAGGTGTATATTATGCCAAATTGCCAATACTATATTCTCATTTCTACTGGTTGCAATTGCACCAGCTGGTGACATTGTGGCAGTACACTCGTACTGCCAAAACCCACACCGATGTGATGGAGTACCAAATTAACAGTCCAGCTACAACTACATAAGACCTATGGTTATCTAAAGCAGCTAAAGGGAACTACAGAAGAACTGTGATGAAGTCCTACTAATTGTTATTAACCTAAGTAGTAGTTATCTAAAGCAGCTAAACTATGGTTCATACAGCTTGCTACCAGATCCACAAACAATTGCAGAATCTCTTATAGTAGTTAACTAGTTCAATTTTTATTAACCTAACCACCGCAACGCGAGCACAAAAGGCAGGAGGCAACACGCAAACCAGATCGTCCATAGCCGCAAAGGGAGGGGGGTTCTCACCGCCGGTGACGCTGCCGAGCCGTCCAGATCAACCTCGCCGGAGCTCAGGCTGCTGCAAGGAGAGCACACAACCAACCTTATTAGCTTAGGAATCATGATGGTCGAGATTGACCCATGTAAATAATATAAGATCGTTTTTCTAGCAAATATAGTTTGAAAAACATTCTGGAACTGGGATTCTGCATTGCCTGATTGAACAGTGAAGTAGAGAAGTACTATTTCATCAGATATATCAGGATTAAAACAAGTCCTTGAGCAGAGCACATGGCCTCTGTCCCGTGCCGCACCAAACGGCCACTCGTCGGCTTCTCTCAGATCTCATCAACTCGAGGAGAGGGGACGGAGGGAGCGAGGGAGCGTACCATGCGAGCGGTAGAGCAGGGGATCGAGCCGGGAGGCGCTAGCGATCTGCCCAGGTAGGGGCGCGGTCAACGCCCTTGACCCCACGCGCGTGAGTGCGCTGGGTGTCATCCACCCGATGAGGCAGAAGAGCACCAACGCTCGATGCGTCTGGGCGAGGGCGGTGCTTGATGCACGGGGACTTGGTGCGTTCGAGGAGCGACGGGATGCAGTGGAGGAAGACAGCCAGGGAGGTCCGGCGGGCGGCGGGACGGCGGACTTGGGCGGTGGAGCTCGACGCGGCGACGGCTTGGTGCGCGCTTGGCGGGGCATGAAGGAACAAGGGCCGATGGAGGTTGAAGACAGTTTCGAGCGGCGCGGACTTGGAACTCCAGCGATGGCTCGATGAGGAAGTCCATGGCGGCCTCCTTGCAAAGAGAAGTACAGAGGGGGGTTGAGACTTGAGAGAAAAAAGGAAGAGATAAACAGAGGGAGGAAGAAGAGCGGGGGAACATGGCGACCTGCACAACTTCGGCCGACGGTAGAGCTGCTCCGGCGAGGCGCGAGGCCGAGGCAGTGGAGGTCGAGGCTAGATCACGTTGGATCTCCCTCCCTTGGGTTCTTCTCTCCCTCCTGGTGAGGGAAGGGAAGGGGTGAGAAAAGGAGGGCATGGAGGAGGCCATGGACAGCGGCGAGCTCCACCGGAGGGAGGTGGCGGTAGCGATCTGTAAGGGAGGATGCGAGCTCTCGCTCTGTCTCGATCTGGAAGGGGGAGGAGTTGGCGGCGGCGAGGAGCCGAGGGAGGAGGAGTGCGGGTGTGGGTTAGGGTTTGGGTAGTTGGGTTACGGTTGGCTGAGGGGGTGAGGGCTGCCGTTGGATCCGGAAGCATCCTACGGCGGTTGATGCATGATCCGCGTGATATGCTCATGGACCAATCAGAACGTAGCAAACCATTTGATGACCTTATGACCATATAAATTGGTCGTGATCGATTCAAGATAAAATTTTAATTCCATTTTTCAGTGCTTAAAATGAGTTTTTTTGTGAAAGTCCTATCAAATATTTGTTCAAATGATATCATATTTTGCACAAGTTTACATCTTGGATTTGCAAACAATATTGACAAAGGGAGTTTTTATTTCCTTTGCACGAAAAATCAATTTTCCATTTTCCGAGTGCCCGAAATGAGTTCTTTTGTGAAGGACCTACCATATATTTGTTGCAAAATTAGACAAAATCAATTTTCTAAAATACTAGGACAAATTTAATGCACGGTTGACCAAATGGTTGGGTGTCAAAAGTTTCGATCCACCTCCCGTGAAAAAGACAAATTCCTGCCGATTCAGTAGGGAGCGGGTCAAATTTGAACTACATCTGTCTCATAGTTTTCTCTTTATTTTTTCCAAAAATTATTTCTAGGTACATAATTATCTATTTAATCAGAGAAACGTCAAAAAATTTCCAAGATTCAACCACTAGCTAGGAACGGTCAAGCCCGCCGCTTTGACCGCATTTTGAAACGAGCATAAAAAATTCAAAAAAAATCAAAAAATTGGAAAACCTTCGCATTGTGTCATTATATGTGACCAAGTTTCCAGGAAAAATAATAAACTTGTAATACGACAATTATTTTAAAAAAGTGTTCTCAGAAATGAGCTATCATGCGTGAAGATTCATGGCTTTCAAGCCAAATGATCAATCTTATAGCCACATTCATGGCATAGTTTGTTCAAATGATCTCATGTTGTGCACAAGGGTGCATATTGGAATTCTAAACAATGTTTCCTAAGGGAGTTTTTATTTTCTTTGCAAGGAAAATTCATTTTCCATTTTCCGAGTGCCCGAAAGGAGGTTTTTTTGTGAAGGACCTCCCAAATAATTGTTGCAAAATTGGACCAAATCATTTTTCTAAAATACTAGTCCATATTTAATGCACAATTGACAAAATGGTTGGGTGTAAAAAGTTTTGATCCACCTCTCGTGAAAAAGACAAATTCCCGCCGATTCAGCTGGAAGCGGGTCAAATTTGAACTGCAGCTGTCTCATAGTTTGCTATTTATTTTTTTCCAAAAATCATTTCTAGGTACATAAGTACCTATTTAATCATAAATACATGGTTTGGTGGCGATACGTCGAGGTTTGGGCGGTGGCCGAGGGCCCCAACTCTAGAGCGCGTAAACTCGCATGCCCGCCGCGTGGTCACCACGTGACCCTGGTGTTGCCATGTGTTCTGGGCGGCCTAGGCATGTCTAGTGGGTTGGGCACTCCTCGCGTAGGTGCTAGGAAGAAAATTACAACATAAGATTCTCACGCGGAGACCGATCGATGCTCGAACATGAATTAGCAGCCAAGTGTTTGATTAGCGGTACGGAAATGTACATGGCTAATGGGCGTGAGTTTTGGCTGAGGATGATCAGTTACTACAAAGACCATCTTCACAAATTTTCAGCTCAAAAGGAGGAGCCTAGGTGGTACTTGCTTTGCAAACTACCACACTGGACATAACTACGAATGTTGAAGCTCGGCTCAAAATAATGAATGGATTGAGCTGGCATTTGGTGAAGGATGGTTATTTGGGCATAGGAAAGCACTGTAGAAAATGGATACTATTTGGACATGCCAAAGTGGTACTTCCTTCACAAACTGTTGTTCTGAACAGAATAGGAAAATGAATATTTTTGAATTATTTTTGAACTAGGCAAGGAAGGTTTTTACATATTTGACGAAGATATGACCCAAAGAATTTATGAGCTTTTTTGGGAATTTTGGGAATGACAGAAATATAGGTTGTTTCACAACCTAGGGCAAAAACTGCCACATGGACATGACACATAGGCAAAACTGATGAGGTGGCGCCTAGTCATAGCAACCCACCACAATTTACAAGGCTATGACCATCTATATTGGTCGTTAACAACTAGAAATAAGGCAGCGGACTAGCGATGTTTGCTTTATGACCATTTCATGTCAGGAAATTACGACCTTTCTGGCCAAAATGGTCACAATGGTTTAGGGTTTGGAGCCCCCTGAACAGCTTTTGACCAATTGGTCTGAAATGGTCATAGATCTATGACCATTTCTTCCAGGGTCACTAACAGAAGGTCACTAGTTGACATATTTCTTATAGTGTAGCCTGGGGTAGGGCAGGGTGAGCAGGCTGTGGAGCCCGGCGGTGGGAAGATCACTGCCGTCGAGGGGCCGCACCGGCGTCCAAGACAGCATAGTGCGCTACTACATTAGCGATGGAGGAGAACACGAGGGAGTGCTAGGCGGGGCCGGAGACAGCCGGTAACGGCCGGAATCGGCTGGCGGCCAAGAGGTGGAGAGGATGAGAGAGAGAGAGAGAGAGCGCGCGCGCTGGAGAGAGAGGCGAGTGACAGCGACCAGAGGAAAGGTCGTGTGCTTGGGGAGGAAAGGGAGGTGGGATGTGGGGATCAATGTGCTTTTCCACTTCCAATGGTTTATTTTTTTTACCTCGACACAGTAAAAACGAGGACGTGGCTCTCGCCAGCGTTCGCCCTTTGTGCCACTCTTATTGTGTTGTACTAGGGGCAGGGGCGCGCCCAGGGCGCGCCTCCTCTGCATGCCTATGCATACTAACCTTGCTGTTGCATTTATCCATGGTTCATAGTCCTCTTGAATCGTTTAACAACTTATTATATTGGTGGTGCATCGGTGCTTCTCAAAGACAGACAGGAGCAGCAGAAACAAAATCCCAACTCCTGCAACTGCATGCTATCTTTGACTTCTCTTTATTTAGTTCAAGGGCTAGTCTGAATAATACACACCAAAAATTCACTCAAAATATAATTAGCACCATCTTATTCATAATCCCACGATGTAACTATGAAGGCTTAAAGTCAACAGTTAGGAAACTCTTCAGAATGAAAAATCATCATGTTTATTCTTACATAAGTTCAAGTTGCCACTATTGAACTTGTAATCTTGAAAGCGTCCTGGATCACCACAGTTACTGCAAATGATGCCAATCAGAGAATTCTTGTCAGCACAAAGCACCAAACCTATACATGAATTGCATTGTACACCAAAAATGATTAATACAGTGAGAATTTAGCATGCTCTTTATCAGCTCCTTCACCTTCTAAATCTTTCCTTTAAACCTATTTCCAGATCTGCAGTAAATATATGTGTAGAAATCAGTCCTCGTCTCATCGACAAGAAGGAATAAAGATCTATAAACTTCGGGTACTATTTTCGCTACAAAACTGAAGAGCGAATTATTGGCATCTACATCATACAAAAGGAAAGTACTTAATGAGTTCTTAACCATTTGAATGGTCTAAATAGGACAAAGAAATCAGACAATTTGTATAAGAGAAAAATAAGAGATAATGAGTTCTTAACCATTTGTATGGTCTAAATAGAACAAAGCAATCTGAGAATTTGTATAAGAAAAAAAATAAGAGATAACGCAAAAAACAAAACAAAAAGGTTAGGTTCAGAAAGTAAGGAAGCAGTGAACGGAAAATCATTATCAGATAAAAAACGAACAATGAAAAAGAAACATTACCTATGCATACTTTTTTGGCTCTATAGGAAATCAAGACCCTTAAGGATATGGCAGGTGAAGTTGTGGACAACAGATTCTGTCATTGCACCACAATGTTGACTAATGCACTTATTAACTGAACCCGGATGAACATATCCCAGGTATATCTAGAATCTATCTTGTGTCTGCAAGGATCCATATAACTTATTTAGCAAACTAACGTGATGGAGCCAATGAGCTATATATCTATGTCTATGAACTTTATTATCAAGAAATAGTTATGGATTATTTTTCCTTCTTTCTTCAGGGTACGGGTGCGAACAATCTTCAGCGCACATAAACAACTGAAACAGCAGATAGCTGCTACTCCTTCCCTTGTTCTGCAGCAGCCGCCTGTCTTTCCCCTGTACAATTTGCTCATAAGTGCTGCAGAAACTGTATCTTGGTTTCACTTCAGTTGGTTCAATCCTAAAAAGGACACGACTCACCTGTTTCGATTTCGAAGTAGAGCAAGACAGTCCATCGTCTGAATGAAGCCTAGTAGGAAAAATATCCAGGTTATAAATTCGCACATATACAAGTAAAAAGTGAACACAAATTACCAAAGGTCAATTTCACACAAAGCAAAGAACTGTAGGTATTTACAGAGGACTGTGATATATCTACTCATACTTTGATATGCAACGGATCAAAAAAAAGCTGCGTGTACATGTGTGTACTTCGTCCACGTCCAGCATAGGTATGGATGATTATCAACAACAGCGTCAGACCTGCATCGTGTACCAATGATCACCTAAGTCCAAAAGGCTTATAAGAATCAAAAGTAAGAAAAAAAAATCATGTGCTAAACGAGCACGCCTACCAGCCTCTCAATGCAAGGAATCCATCTCCCGATGAGTAGATCTGGAGGTGAAACAGGGGGAATTGAAGCAAGAACCAGACTCACTTCAAGCATACACCAACTCGCTGGCTTCAATTAGTAGAAGTGGAACCACAAAATAGTTGAACCGATCATAATCGGGATTGCCAGATTAGATGGTACTGAGCAATTTCATCCATCCCGCACTTACCTCAACCCATTAAAAAGCTTTATAAGGACATCCAGCCCTTGCACTGGAATGTGTAAAATTGCACATTTCAATGGAAAAATAAACTTTAGATAAATACTACTCCCTCTGCAAACTTTTATAAGACGTTTTAGGTGTACAAGTTTATAGAGGGAGTACTTTCTAAACTAAATGAGGAAACCAGAAGGAGTGTTTGATTCTACTGCGTCCTATGACAATGAGTAGCAACACCGTGATTGCAAGAATTATAGTAGGTAATTTTGTCACTTGTAACCATAAACCGATCCATTCGTTGCGTTCTAATCTTGATTTTGTTTACTGGCCTGTAAAAGGAACAATTGCATTAAGATACATTGTGTTCGCTTCGGTCCATATAATTTATCTGATTTCAGGCCCTAAGCACTACCAAGAGTCCAAGACTAATAACTATTTCATTTAGTTCCCAAATGGCAGGGATGTGAGTACACCATACACCATATTCAGAGTTGATGAGACTCAAGAATATTAGTTCAAATAGGCCAACATGATGGGAAAGAATATTTAATGGCATTTACAGGATGCAATCCAAACAACACTACAAATTATTTCACAAGTGATATAACCTCCAAATAAAATGTTGTCCTACTTTATGCCGACAGTAGAGAGTAGAGCTCATCACAGTGGCATCAATAAGAAAATTACCTCGACTTCTGATTTCCTCGCTGTTTTAATCATGAATAGATCATCTTGGATTAGATAAAAGAAACTTCTGCTCTCTCCAGGCAAAGGCAGCGAGCTTCTTTTGCTTTGAGACAAATGAGTAGGAGAATGCGGTCGTGCCACAGATTGTGCCCTGCTCAACTCCTGAAAAAGTATATCCATACATAATAGTTAGATGTATAATTATTTTTCCTTTTTGTACGTAACTAATTTTTTATTGTTGGTGGATTGCCGGTGATAGTTGCACTTGCAACTTTTCATTTCTAAAACCATAGGACCAACAATGTGGCCTCAGACAATGTTTAGGCACAAACCAAATTTTGGCCGTGACAGAGCATAACAGTGACATGCCTCTTAGGCATTAGTGCCAGCTAATGGAGAGAAAAACAACTCTGCTGCTCTCGCCAAAACGCAAAATATTTACCAGACTAAACAACAAAGATCATTTTTCAGAATCTAAAGCAGGCATTGTTGATTGTAAGAATAATAAAGCAAGGTGCTAACTTCTCATGGTTTACCTGACTTATAAACCGATTGGCGCATGAGTTTGTTTCCTTAGCAAAACTGGTGAAAAAAGGGCATGAACAATGGAACCCTCCAACTGTGTTGTGGCAAGTTGCAGAGCCATGGCAGGAGCCTGGACTCTGCGCACATTCATTGACATCTGCAGTGAAAATCAAACAAAGCGCACGATCCCTAGTGAGTCTTTTGAAGGCAATGCAATAAACAGATCGGCAATTGGAGTATATAAAGATAACTAGAACGTGACACCTGATTTAGACTTTATGTTTGAAGAACTGGGTTGCAATTATACTTAAGAAAGTATCAAGTAAAAGTGAAAAGGTAATAACAAGGGCATTATCTGCACTGCCTTTTATCAATTATGGAAGCGAGATGACATTCAAGATGCAAGGCATATCTAATGTAACAATCTGATCAAAAGTACGTGAAAAACAAGTACAATAGATAGAGATTTAGTATAATGGTTTTTCCCTCCCTTTTTAGGTTGTTGGTCTCCCATTAATATCCATCTACTTACATAAGTATGTGCATTAGTTTATTTGCGACCTCCATTTCCCAATAGACACAACCCACATAGTCTAACCACTGATTTTCCTTCCTCTATTCCGATTTTGTGCATGTTTCAGACAGGAAAACAATTTGTTCATAGTGCAAATCCTTTTGAGATTGATATACAAAATGCAAACTAAAAATGCATGCTGAGCTGGGAGAGCAACATTTTTGTGCATCCACCAGAGATCCTGACGTTGAACTCAAAAGAAATCAACCAGAATCAACTGTTTACCTAGGTTCTCTGCAGAAACAACTTCAAACTCTATAGTTGGGGATCTAAAGAAAACGATCCACATCTCCACCCCGACCTCGTCCCCGTCCTCCGTGGGCTTTCAGTTCGACGCAGACATCATCGTGGGGCGGGAGCAGTGCGAGCATGAGCTGAGGTTGGATCTTCAGGGGCTGGGATGGACGGATCGAAGTGAGGAGGGTCCTTACCGGGATCTCGCACGGTGTCGCGGACCATTTAGAGGCCCTTGGAGAGGAGGAGCTTGATGAGCCACGAGGCGATGAAGCCTCCTGCGTCGGTCACGCACACGCTCTTCCTAGCCGCCGCCGCTGCCGCCGTCGCCTCCGTGCTCTTTCTTACTCCCCACTCCCACCACCACCACCCCCTGAACGAGCCTCCTCTGCCACGCCTCTCCTGCGGCCACCTGCGTGCGAGTAAGGGGGGAAGGAATGGGAGGAGGCAACGTGCGAAAAGGGGATCAAGGAAATCGAGTGAAGACAGAGACGTGCCTGTGAAGGGAGATGACGGCGGCGGCGCGTGCGTGTGCGGCTCGATTGCAGCGAGGCGTTATCTGGGGAGGTTTCTTACCTAAAAAACAAGTTTCTATACCAGACAGTAAAATCAAGAATGATGTGGACACGCCCATCGACCGCCTCTTGCGCGACTGTTAATGGGTGGTATGGCACCCGTCGGGTTTGGATATGGGTGGAGCCACCGCATATCCTTACCGTTGCCTCAAATCTATCCATACCCGTCGATGGGTACAATGTTTTTCCATACACATCACCCATTAGGATAAATGGGTACCCGCAGGTAAAATTACCCAAATTTGCAACTCGTCGACTTGAGCACTACATAGTCATAAAAAACAACTTACAATAATAGTTTATAAACAACAACTAAAACATTGGCCGTGCGTTGCAACGGGATATAAATATTCTAGTATGTTAGTTTGTGATTTACCTGTCAATAATAATGCAATTTTGTAAATAAATGTTCATCAAATTTTGATCGTGAACTATCTTATATTTTTTATTAGAAGTTTGGTAAGTAAATTAAAATCGAAGTGGAAGGTAAGTAAATTAAGGTGATTGATTATCATATACATGGAAGGTTGGACGAAGGGGTGATGGGAAGAAAGGTGAAATGGGAACCTTATATTCTTTTTAAGTAGTATAGATATAGATATAGATATAGAAAGTTTGGTAAGTAAATTAAAAAAGAAGTGGAAGGTAAGTAAATTAAGGTGATTGATTATCATATATATGAAAGGTTGGACGAAGGGGTGATGGGAAGAAATGTGAAATGGGAACCTTACGTTCTTTTTAAGTAGTAAGTATAGAAAGTTTAGTAAGTAAATTAAAAAAGAAGTGGAAGCACTACAAGAAATATATCAACTTGTGACCCTCACTATTGGGCGCTGAAAGGTCATAGTTTTTCATTTGCGACCTTTTTGTGACAAAAAACAGAAGATCAAAAGTTGGCGGTCGTAAACTGAAATTCTTGACCTTCTTTGTGATATGTAAAAGGTCGTTGGTTCCACGACCAAATTTTTGGTCACTAGCAACCTCCCCAGGCCACATAGGCATCCAGCGTGGCAAGCTTGATGTGGCACAAGATTCAGCCCGGTCCGATTCTGTCTTTTACATGGGCTGAGTCCAACAATTCAGCCCATTTAG
This sequence comes from Triticum dicoccoides, assembly GCF_002162155.2. Classification (NCBI taxonomy): domain Eukaryota; kingdom Viridiplantae; phylum Streptophyta; class Magnoliopsida; order Poales; family Poaceae; genus Triticum; species Triticum dicoccoides. Next base: position 589,619,976 of record NC_041386.1, read on the forward strand.
TATATTTATTTTTGTTAATTTTTGTCAGCTACATGGGCCAAGCCCAACTGGTCAACCCATCAATTTTTATGCACGTTTGGCCTTTCTAAGAACCTGAAATCTAAAAAGCGGCCGGCCACTAACTGACCGAAACGGGCGGCCGGCCCGTGGCCGTTCGATCGCACGAGCGGTCGCTCCCAGATCCGCCAGGTGCCACCTAGTTGCGCACCGCGGTCGTGGGCGGTTTTGTCCGCATCCGGACGTGGGAGGCCCACCTGTAAGTGATAGAGGAGAGAGTAGTGGGGGTCGTGGGCGGCGGTTTTTGAAATCTGCGCCTGAAATCCCTCGCCGCGATGTGCTCTCTCTCCCCATTCCTTCATCATCTTCCTCCTCGCCATCCTCTCCACCGAACGGGGTGTGGCGGGCGGAGTGCTCAGATTTGACGGCGGCTTGCGGGTGGTTCTCCTCGCCGGGGAATCGCTGGTGCTCCTCGCCGCCGGAGGTATGCTCTCCCTCCACTTCTACATGCTTCTCCTCCCTTTCTCTATCTCGCGGAGCACGGATGGTGCCGAAATGCGAGGGGAATGCTCTCTAGGGTTCGGGAACGGCGCGAACTACCCCCGCTTATCTTCGATTTCCTGCGATTTTAGGGCGATTTTAGGGCGAGGGGAATGCGAGGTCACGTTGAGTTCCGTTCTCCCATCTCGCAGCACGCGCCCAACCGTGGTCGGGATCTACAAGGTGGCCTGAAATCCCTCGCCACAACGAGTTCTCTCCCCATTCCGTCTTCGTCTTCCTCCTCGCCATCCTCTCCACCGAACGGGGCATCGCGGCGGAGTGCTCAGTTTGGCGACGGCTTGCGGGTGGTTCTCCTCGCGGGGGAATTGTTGGAGGCGTAGTTCACGGCACGGGGGTGGCTGGACAGGGTCAACGTGTAGTCCCCGTTTGCGCGATTTTAGGGCGATTTGGCTGTTTACTTCATGTTCCATTCAATTTTGCAGAGATTTGAGATCTGTTCATGATTCTTAGTTATTCTGTAAGTTTGTATTAGATGTGCGCAATGTTGTGTGCAATGCATTGGCTGATTTCGTAGTTGGTGTTCAGAGATTTAAGTGGTTAGTTGCACAAAATTCTCCTCAGTTGGCTGCGTCCATATAGTACTTGGATGTCCATATGCTCTGCAGTTGCAGCAGTTGTTTTGGTCAGTTGGCTCACTGTTTTTGTACTAGGTGGTTGTTTATACTGTGTTCAGTTGCACAAGTTGCCTGCTCGGTTGGCTGCATCACTTTTACTAAGTTGGCTATTCATATGTTATACACTTGTGCCAGTTGCTCTACTTAGTTGGTTTTACTTAGTTGCATATGTTATACACTTTTACTAGTTGGCTGTTTCCCCCTCTGCTGTGTGCAACTAGGGACTCTTGTTTGTACAATTTTAGCACCAATGCTTGCCAGTTTTCCAATATAATCTACCAAATCCACCAGCATTGTGGTGGATGTTGTGGTTTATGTGTTATTCTCCTGCTTTGTGCAACTAGGACCCCTTGATTTGTGCAAATTAGTACCAATGCTTGCCAATTTTCCATTTTAATTTTTCTCAATGTGCAAGTCTTTTGTTGTGGATGTGGTTGTTTTCATGTGTCTCCCTTCATGTTCAACTTGGGACGCTTTTTTCAAAATAAGTTATCTCACTGAGCTTGTTGCCTTTACTTAACTTTTTTCTATCTAGGTATTACTTGTCATAGTTGGCAAGTAATAATTAGGCAGGAAAAAGTTAGTTGGCTTATTTGATGTCCAGTTTGCACAAGGTTTACTGCCCAAGTTGGCTGCATCATTGTAGTAGTTGGTTGTCCACATCTTCTAACTATGTTTTTTTGCTGTATTTCCTGCCGCAGGGCAAAAATGGTTATAATAGGAGGAGATGCGGGTGGCAATCAAGGAGATGTATTTTTATTCACATTTTTCTTCTGTTTTTGAGTTGTTTTTCAACTTATGCATGTATGCTAATGTCTTTTTTTCATGTTTTCTTTCGGTTGCTTAATCAGCATTCTGGAAGTCAGCCTCTTCGCCGGAACTCGAAGCGTCCTGCTAATCGCCAGCCACGACCTGCACAGAGTGTTGAGCAGGGAGAGGATGTTGAGGTAAGTGGCATGTTGATGACACAAGTCCATTTTTTGGTTTTGTTTGGGTCATATAACATTTTTTTTATTTTTTCCCATGCTCATGTTTTTTATTTTTTTTCTTAAGATGCTGATCAGTTCCGTGTTGTAAAGCGGACTAGACGTGCAGCACTTGGCAAGGGAGCTGAGTCATCTTCTAGGGTAAGTAAAATCTCAAATATAAGTGTTTTTCTCGCTTTTTTTAGATAGTGATGAAATTATGCAGCAATTCCGAATAGTATTTTTGTTTTTAGTCTGTCAATAACAACCTTTTGTAGTTGACATCTCTAGTCATTTTAATTTAAATACAGTTGACATTAGTTGGCATTAGTTGGCATCTTGTAGTTCACTAGTTGGCATCTTTTCATAGTTGACATCAGTGGTCATTTTTTTGTGCAGGCAGCAGTTGCTGGAGAAGCTGTCGCATCTTCCGCAGCAGATGCTGAGGTATGTGGGTTTTTTGTGTGTGTTTATGAGCTATTTGAATAGTTCTTTGTAAACCTTTTTTTAGTTACTGTTTTTCTTGTGTTGCAATATCATTTCTTATTGTTGCACATACACTAGAACTTTTTGTAGCTGCCAGGTCTCGTTCTTTTTTTATTTACTGTTTTATTGTTGCACATTCAGTTGCACACTGGCAGTCTTTGCAGTTGTCCTCATGAGCTTTATTAGTTGCACAAATACATCATATTAGTTGGCATGATCCATTTTATGAATATATAGCTCATTCTAATACTGATTCAAATGATGATTGCTAGTTTTTTTCATTCTTGTTTTTTCTCTTGTGTTTAATGTTTGTGCAATGCTTTCATTTTCTAATCAACAGGGCAGCGGTAAAGGAGTTGAGGTGCCTCCAGGGGAAGATGTGGAGCGACCATCACAAGCAGGCAGGATAAGGGCATCACCAGCGCGCTTTGCAAATTTCAACGCCTCTCTAACCCCACTACAGAAATCAGAGCTAGTTTCGAGGTCGGTCGGGGGGCTATTGAACTTATCAGACACACTTCCAGCGGACCTCACTAAGTTCCTGGTGCAGTCCTACCAGCCACAGACCTCTGAAATGGTTTTCCCAGGAAGGGGAAGGATCCGTGTCGATGCTGACAGTGTTCAGAGGGTATTTGATCTCCCAAACAAGGGTCCAAAAGTCAGATATTTAGTTGACAAGGATGCCACTAGGAGATTCAGACAGGCTTTCAACATAACTGGAAATTCTCATCCCCAGATCACTACATGGCTCAAGATGATTGAGCATATGGCTGGAAGAACGGATGACACATTCTTTATGGCCTGGCTTGCGGTTGCCTTCAGCACTTTTCTAGCACCAACCACGGCCTTGAAGCTCAGCCCAAAGTGTTATGGACTTGTGCTAGATCATCAAATGCTAAAGAATACAAACATCTGCCTCTTTGTAGCAGAACACATTAACGAAGCTTTCCGGAACATGGACCAGGAGAAGCAAACTATTTGCTGCTGCTTGTATCACTTGATGGTTAGTGAAAACGACCACTTTTTTCCATCTGTTCTTGTTCTTTCTGTGCAGTTATAGTTTGCTGAAATTCTCATAACAATAACTAAACTTGGCTTTTTCTTTTGTTTGGGTCTGGTGCAGATACTATACCTTGATGCGCTCGTACATGACATCGCAGTAAGCAACTGCGCGATACGATCGAATGCATGGGATAGTACTCTAATTGCCAAGGTGATCAAGAAGGATACTATCTCTCCTGGTGTGTTCGGCAAATTACAAGTGAGTTCTTTTTTGTTTTTTTTTTCAACAGTGTCTTCCTTCTATATTCTTTTGATGTCTGGTCACTCTTTTTTGGAAATTGCACAGAAAATTGTCATCAGCTGGCACAACAATGCATGTAGTTGCACAGATTATAGCTTTAAGTTTGGCAATCTGCACACATGTTCATTTTAAATTGGCACACCATCTTTTTTAAGTTGCACAGTTTTACTAATCTTGTTGCACAGATGTGTTGCATCAGTTGGTAGGAACTTTTTTTAGGTGCCATGTGTGTTGCACAGTTTTTGTGTCTTTGTTCAGTTGCATACATGTATAGTTGAATTTGTCTACTCCAGTATCTTGTTGTAGTTGCACAGGTTGTAATGTGTGGTTTCATTCAACACACAAATCTATTTTGATAACCTTGTTATTTTCTGTTTCACTTTTTTTTCACATCATCTTAAAGAGGGGTATAGAGGCACGGAGCAGACACGACTGTTTGGTGGAATTTTGCAAGGTGAAGCATTTGTGGCATCCAAGTTACCAATAACATACAATCCGCAGGTTAGTGTTCTGCATACAGAAACTTGTATCACTTACTAATATTTTTTCTATTGGCTAGGATGTATGTTCAGTTGGACATGTATAACTTTTGTAGTTGCGAAAATACAGAATTTAGTTGGCTGTGATGTATGTTCAGTTGCACATATAAGCTTTTGTAGTTGCACATGTTCTTTTGGATAGTCAAACTGTTCATTTACAACCATTGTCATCAACTTTTGGCAGAAATGCATGGTTTTTACTTTGTGCCACAGTGCATTTTGTAGTTGGCTAGAATCATGTTTTTAGTTGGCCAGAAAGTGTGTATTAGTCGTTTTTGCTTATCACATCATGGTCAGTTACAAACATTTTTACTTTTTATTATTTTTTCTAACTGAATCAGTACTGAATCTTTTTTGTGTTGATGCAGAAAAAGGCAAAAATTGCGAAAGTGGTCAATGAGCTGTGCAAGGCTGTAACTGAACAGGTTGGCACCTTCATTGAAGAAGTTGCCAAGATTGATGACGAGGAACCAGATATTGATCCTTACGTACATCAGCCATCAATGCAAACTGGGGCATCACGTCGTGCTCCAAAAAGAAAGAGACGGCGGTCAACTATACAAGAAGAAGAAGAATTTGTTGAGGATGATTCATAAGAAGATGAGGAAATGGAAGCAGCGATAGATGCTGACGACGATGAGGAGACAGATGCGGATGAATCAGAGGAGGAGGACAAGGATGAGGATGACAATGAAGAAGATGCAGACGAGGAGGAGGATGAGGAGGAAGAGGAGGAGGAGGAGAAGGAGGAGGAGGAGGAGGACAAACAAGAAGAGGACAAAGGAGAGGAGGAGGACAAGGAAGAAGATAGTGATGCAGAGGAGGAGGAAGAAGAAGGTGAGGCCAGAGAGGGGGACGGGGACAAAGGGGCAGCAGTTGATGGCAGTGAGAGGGGAGAAGACAAAGGCGCAGAAGCTGATGGCAGTGAGAGGGAAGAATACGAGGATGAAGAAGACGAGGATGATTATGGTGATGATAAAGGGGGATCCAATGGAGGCAGCGACAACAACGATGACGATGATGATGACAACGCCCCTGGTTCTGGTGGTACAGGTGGCAACACATCCAGGAGGACTAGCACTCATGCCAACCCTGCGAGCAGCAGCAATTCATTGAGTAGCAGGAGCACACTACAGATGTTGATTGACAAGACTTGCTGGAAAGACAAGGATTTTCCAAAGTCAAAGAAAAATGACGAAGCAGAGTCTCAGGGCAGCATTGATATGTTCAAGCTCTGCAACTTGAAGCCAGCTTTGCCAACCACCTTTCCCGTGCCAGATTTCAGCGACAAAGATATGTGTGAGAAGATCAACTTTGCCATTGACAAGAGCCTGTTCTTATCAACTGATGCTGAAAAGAATCAAATTGACATGGAGGAAGCAGGAAAGGGTCTTGACTGGGTTCATTCAAAGGAAAAATACAAGGAATATTTAAAGCAGCTCCCAGACCTAAGCTCCAGTAAGAGCAAGGCAGCATCCACGGCAAACCCTCACGTGGTTCAGAAGCGTAAAGCAGTTTCAATTAAGAAGAATCTGCAGTTGCCTCAAATCAAGGAGAAGATGGTGAGTGCAGATGCTGAAGTAAATATGGTCAAGGAATCTGCGCTTCAAACTGATATGCCAACAGTAGTGAGCAGAGAGCCAACCAATGTCAAAGAAGTTCAACACATCAAGGGGAAGACTCCCCTTTCAACAGTCCCACCAAAACCACCTAAGCAGAAGATTGTCAAGTTTGCCAGGGGCGCAAAGGGGGAACAGGCCACAAAAGATTTGGGGTTCAGAGACGAGAGAGAGCTGCGAGCCGCAACCATTGATGCAGGGGTGCCAAGTTCTGCCAGGTTGCTGCCAACTCAGACTGGAAAGATGCCAACTACAGATACCAGTGTGCCAACTGATGTGTCAGTTAGCAGCATGGTCATAGTCAAAACCACCACAGCTGGCCAGGAAGGCACCACTGCAACTGCAAGTCCCAAGGTGCCTACTGATAGAGATGCTTCAATGCCAAACACAAAAGGAGGTCATCCAACTATCAAAGTGCCGTCCCCAAGAGCTGTCTTTCAGCAACCATTAACACAAGAGGAGGTGTTCGACATTATAAGTAGGTGCAAGCCTCCAAGGCCGCCAACTACAACACTATTGCGAACCAAGTCAGTGAATGATGCACCCGTGTTTGTGCCGCAAGGAGATGCCCTGGTCCTTGAACCCTTACGAAGATCAAACTCTTATCATGGTGACGGGTTCTGCGATGCACCATCTTTTGACCTCGGCATAGATGGTGATGCTTCAGCACCTGCTCCAGCAGCAGAAATAGCGGAAGCCGGTGTGATCAGCATCGATGAGTGTGAGTTAGACCCAGCAGCTGTGAATGAAGGATGTGATGCTGCTGATGCTGGCAAGGCAATAGCTCAAGAACTATATGTTGCTTCACCAGAGAATTGCCACACCCCGATATGCGCAGAACCAGAACTTGGCACGAGCAGTTCTTCGGGGCCACCTCTTGCACGAAGACAGAGGAGGGTAAGAAGGCCTGCAGCATCTCAAAGGTCTCCATTCATCGACTACAACAAGAACAAGACTTTCAGCACCAATGAGGTAGTGAACAAGCTTTACGCTGCCCTCTTGTATTGGGTCAGGCATCACAAAGGAGCAGATGATGGAGCTACCAGGTAAACTAACTCCCCACAGCCTACATACATATCTTTTTCAGTTGCATAGTACTAGCCACTTAGTTGCACAGAAAGCATAGTATGTTGCACAGAACAGGGCTTTTAGTTGCACACTGTTCTTTTTTCATTTTCATGCACATTTTTTTTTGCTGTGACCCTTCGAGCTAACTTGTCTTTTTATTGCTTTCAAAAAAATCAGCCCTGAGATAATCAGGTATGGTGCTTTCTATATTTCTTTAAAGGAGTTAGTTGATTCGATGAAGCCGGTTCAATGGTTGTCAAAAATTGTTATTGAGACTGGAATCTTACACATAATGGATAACTTACCAGAAGGGTCAAAGAAGGTTGTTATGCCACTGAGGTTTTCTGTAAGTTTTTCCAAAACCTTCTTTTTACCCTCATCTTTGTTCTGTAGCACTTTTTTGTTGACCATTTGAGGGAGGCCTTTCACCTACTAAGGAGTTTTGAGCCATGTTTTATAATCTCTGCAGATAAAATTACAGCAAGGGATCCACAATGTGAATGAGATGAACAAGAAGTTTGATTACAAGAACCGTCTCGACAAGAAAGACTTGGTGAGTGTTGTGCCCACATCATCAATCTTTTTTTAGTTGGCACCCACAGCATGTCCAGTTGCACATGACACATCTGTTAGTTGGCAGATACTTGTTGCAACCCGTTTTTAACTTGACCAAGTCTTTTACTGTTTTTCTTAGCTACATCTTGTATTTGTGTCTAAAATCGTTCACGCTTGCAGGTCATGCTGCCAGTGCTCGAGTGCGCAGATGTAACCAATAAGGACGGAGGGAGGCATTATTGGGTCTTTAGTGTCAACTTGAGGGACAGACGCTTCGAAGTTCTTGATTCAAGCAGGACGCTGGACAACATTGAGCTGATGAACAACACCTCTACCATTGCGGGGGCAGTACGCCAGCTATGGAGGAAGCATTACCCAAAGTTCAGCATCGAGCACTTCCAGATTATTGACATTGACGTACCAAAACAGCTTGGCAAGTAAGACAATAAGCATTTCATTCCTTCTCAATCAAATACAATCATTTTGTAGTTTTTAAATTTTTCTACATGTGCAATCTTTAGTATTTTTTAGACACAGTACTAGTCTTCAATCTGTTTTATCATTTTTATGAGTTTCTAATGGATTATCTAGCTAGTTGCAGAGTGGCGCATAAGTAGTTGCACAATGGCACATAATGAGTTGCAGTAGAATACAAGCAGTTGCACAGTAGGACATAAGTAGTTGACCCAATTATTTGGTTTTAATTTTATGTGACAATTTTTTTTGCCCATTTTTTGCAGTAATGAGTGTGGGTTGTTCGCACTGCTTAACGCCACCGAGTGGAATGGTAGCCAACTGCCCAACTACGACCCCAAGGAAGTACTCAACATCAGGAAGAAGCTGACGTATGATTGGGTCACCAGCGTGCACAACACCGCCCCATGGAGGAAGTTGCTGAGATACGACAAGGAGTAGGTCAGTACTATTTTTTTTTCTGCTCCATGGAGGAAGTTGCTGGTTTGTACAATTTTATTAAGTAGATTTTGTAGTTGCACACTGCTAGTAATTGCGTTTGCAACTCAATATCATCACTTTTGTTGATACATTAGGAGCACTGGATATACAATTGTTCAACAACTAAATATTTAACCAGTTGCCAACAAAGGCACAAATAGCAACTTTTTTTTACACAGTGCATGAACTAATTCAAGCAGCATAAATTAGATAAAGAGGAATCATAGATGTTGAATGTGTCCACTTGGTCCCAACATTGCTAAAAAAGACATGATTATTTTCCTTTTTTGTTCCAAAGTTACAAATGAGGAAACAGAATCACAGGAGCCTCTGTGGACACACACCAGCAGTGTGCTCTGTAGATTGGCACTGGCTGCATTTGTTTTTCTTCTTTGGGTGTAGCTCCAGCGCCGATTTGTACCGTCGACTCTTTGCCCTACCCTTTGTAGTAGACCTTGGAGGATCCCTGGGCACAAAATCATCAGAAGCTTGTGCAAGGGATGCAGCCTCCAACGGGGTAGTAGGACCGTCACGATCACCTGTGTAATAATCATATAAAAAGTTTAGTATTTTTGTTATTGTGCAACCAGCACTGATGTTCTGTGCAACCACACAGTACATTTTGTGCAACTAACTAGTTGCTGTGTGCAAGTTAAGTTGAAAAAACACCTACAGTAGCACGGCCTGTCATGGTACTTGGATTGTAGTCGCCTATGGGCAGAACATGAAAAACAAGTTAGATTTTTAGCTTGATCCTCAAACTAACACAACGCACGCAACTAGGCAGCATGTCTCTGTTCAACTGGGCACTATGATATGTGCAACTAAAGTCACTCACCCTAGTTTTTGTTTTGGAGTCGGTGAAGGTACTAACCTGGGTTATGAGCCCCCTGAGTCCTGTCTGTAGGTCCATTGGGAGTAGCACAAAGGGCACTGCTAGTTGGGCCTGGCGGGGGAGGAGGTCTTTGAGGGTTGGCATCACCTATAGGCAGAACAGGACAAACAAGTCAGTTGTGTTTATCTTTTTGATGCTCGAACTAACACAGCATGCGCAACTAGGTAGCCTGTTCGGTGCAACTGAGCACCATGATGTGTGCAATTGGAGTTACAGACCTAGTTTGATGGGGAGTTGGGGGCAGGTAATTACCTAGACGACGAGCCCCCTGAGTGCTGCCTGTAGGGCCATTGGGAGGAGCATGCGGGGGAGGAGGTGGCGGAGGATGCCATGTACAGCCAGGAGGGGGAGGAGGTCCTTGAGGGTTGACATCACATATATGCATAACTGGAAAAATAAGTTAGCTATGTTATCTTGATGCTTGAACTAACACAGCGTGCGCAACTAGGCAGTATGTTCTGTCTAAGTGGCTACCATGGTGTGTGCACTGGGCACAATGTGTGTGCAACTGAAGTTACACACCTAGTTAGATCAGGAGTTGGGGCAGGTAATTACCTGGATGATGAGCCCCCTGATTGCTGCCTGGAGGTGGAGGAGGTCCTCGAGGGTTGCCATCATCTGATGGCCCCATTGCAGCAGTCGGTTTTTTCTTTTTCTTGGACTTGTTCAGGTGGCCGATCTCGGTACGTGCTGCACGCATATGCTTGTATACAATAGCTTGTGCTGGATCAGAACCACTCGCAAACTTTGCTAGTTTCCGAAAATCGTATATCATGTTCCTCTCCCTTATCTGCTTCTTTGATTGAGGAGGCATTTCATCTGGTTGCTCATAACCAGTCCCTGGCGCACTAGGTACAGCAGTAGGTGTCCACCGTCTTAGCAGGTACCTTTCCGGTATGACATCAACGCCAACATGGGTGAACACCTTGAGGATGTGGCAACAGAGGATGCCATCTTGTCCATTTTACAACACTCACACAAATAGGAACCCTCCTCCACCCTTGACTGCACCAAGTAGTTTCGAGAACCATATTTCGCAACAAATTCCTGGTTCGGTCTGAGCTCAAACGCATCAGCACCAACTTGGAATGCATTATAACGTCCAATCAGCTCAAACTCTTCTCTGAACTTGCGGTAAAGGTCTCTAGTATAGGTTTTGTAAGCTTGCTTCTCTATTGGGAAGTTGGACCACAACTCAATCTCAAGGTGTTGTGTCCTGTAATCATTGCAGCCTTCCTTGGCAAGGATGTGGTTCTGTATTTTTTCATATTGCTTGATGAAGTTCAGCATTGAGTTGTGTGGGTTCACATATCTTTTGAGGACGGTGTTGAACCCCTCACTACGCTGTGTAGACTGGAGGAAGGGAAAGAACCTGTGTTTGAAGTAGCACGGCACCCAAGTTGACCTGTATTCGTACAACTTCTCAAAGTGCGTGTGTGCCATAGCCTCATACTTCATCATTAACCCAGCCCAATTCTGCTCAAACTCGTCTATAGTGAAGCTGAAGTCAACACACTTGTTGAAATCATCAGAGAGTCCTGGATTCCGGCACAGCAACCAACCAACCTTTTCCTGAGCCTTTTTCATGATGTGCCATCGACAACAACGGTGCACGGTGGTTGGAAAGATGCTCTGTATTGACTGCCTCATCGCACCATCCTGATCGGTGATGAAGTTGTCAGGAGGTTTGCCATCCATAGCCTCTAGGAATGCTCCAAAGACCCAATCAAAGCTCGATGCCAACTCCTGCCTCACAAACGCGCAACCCAGCATGAAAGATTGGCCATGTCGGTTTATTCCTATGAAGGGCGCGAACGGCATATTGTACAAGTTGGTCATGTAGGTGGTGTCAAACGATATGCAATCGTGGTACGTCTCCGCATAAGCTTTTCGAGCTAAGCCGTCTACCCAAAATATGTTGACAACTCTGTCCTCTTCATCATATTTCACCTTATAGAAGAAGTCTGGATCGGTTTTTTGTATATCCTTGAAGTGCGCAATTGTCTCAATCAGATCACCCTCCTTTGTGTCATCTCTACGGAAACTTGTACAAAGATTTGTTATTGCCTTTGGTCCGAACGACACCATCATCTCAGATCCATAGAACTCTGCCATTACATGCATCATTCGTCCTGCATAATACAAAAAAAAATAGTATATCCTTTTTTTAGTTGCACAAATGCGCACATCCAGCTGCACAGTAATAGGACACGTGTTGGCACAGAAGATAATCACAGGAAATGGACACCTAGCTGCACCTTTTTAAAAACACTTTGCAGTTTTTGCATACAGGACATTGTGTATTTGCACAGTAAAGACAATCTAGTTGCACAAGAAGCACCAAAAGTGAAATATAAAAAGCATGGGAAGTTGGACAGCAGTTGCATAGTTAATCCATTTTAGTTGCACAGTAGTACCATAACAGTTGCACACTGGACTGCCTAGAGGGAAACTTAATTCTTCAAGGGATATAGAAAAACACCACACCTGTAGTCAAGTTGCAGTTATACAAGATGCGCAGAAACTCCTTTTCATCAGGTGAGATGCCTTGGTGGGATCTCAAGTATTTGGACAATGAAGGTTTCTTCACGAGCGGATGATTGTGGTCACGAACAAAGTGCGTCACCACCCATCGCCCATCTATCAGCTTCACCAACATTTTCGCCTTGCATTCAGTCTGCTTTATTGTCTCGCGTTTGCGCTTCTTCTTCTTCTTACTAGTACCAGCCTCCTCTTCAGCAAATATTGGAGGTTCTTCTTCCATCTCCTCATCACTGTTAACAGATGTTGGATCTGGAATAGGGTCCAGGTAAGGAGGAGCCTCAGCTCCTCCATCATCAGCTTTGGGCTTCTTGAACTTGTTGCAGCAAAACTGTTGTTTTATCAATTCATTGGTGCAGTGTGTCCGTCTAGAGGTGTTCATCTTGATAGAGAAACCCATCCGTAGTGCGTAACTGTTGTAGTGATCCTTAGCAATTTGAAGGCTGTCAAACCTCATGCCAACATAGGGTTCCATAGGTTGAGAACTAGCCTCATCCTCTCATTCTTCTACTTGCACAGCTCCGTCAACAGCCCGAGCTCCTAGCTCAGTCCTGGTTGCACCAGGAACATTTGCCTCGGTTCCTGTGTCATCAAGAGTATGGCTCTCTGACTGCAAAGACACCACTACAGGGGCACCACGGGCTGATGACTGGCCTGCCACATTGTCATGGCCCGTAGGGTTACCATCACGACTTGCCTGCGTGTAGTAAACAGATCGACCATTTTCTGTCCAGTTTCCTTGTTGTATGCTGGGTTGCTGCTGATCCATATCATGAGGAAGCTCATTCAGATCTGGAGGCAACTCATTGAGATCAAGCATTTTTTCCCTTTGTTTTTGGATGCTGCCACACACTCCCTGCACATATAAAAAAGAAGAAATTGATGTCATCAGTTGGTAACCACAGAAAAACTGTGTTTCAAACAACCTAAAAGCAACATGACCATAGCATAATCTTTTATTATAACAGTTATGAATTTTTTTGTTTGCACAGAGTTGTTATGTTAGTTGCACAGTTTGCAGTAAATAACTGGCAAGAGCATGACTTCTTTTTGCTACAGAGTTTTTCTTACCTTTTCCCTTTTTGTTTTGTTGCAATGATCTGTAGGTTTCCGTTTCGCAAGGAGCTCTTTTCAGATTTTTCTGCACATAATTGGATGCTACATTTGAGAAGGAAAATCCAGGTGAAAGAAGAAAGAAGAATTGGAGGACATATTATAGTTAATATGGTTCTAGATCTGGTATATTTGAACATATTAATATGGTTTGCAATAGGTGTGGGACCAGAATATATGCGTGGGAAAAGATTACGTGTGTGAATATGTTAATATGGTTTGTGGCTTCATTAGCCATGGACAAAAGTTCCTATGTTTTTCTTGTTGCACTACAGATTTCTGGTTTTCGCTAGAATAGACGCTCAATTTCCAAGATTTCCACTTGGCCAGCATACATATTCAGTTGGACATTCAATGCTTTTAGTTGGCTAGAATAGATGTCTCAGCTGGCCAGGTTGCATTTTTTCAGTTTGTGGCCAGCATGCATGTTCAGTTGGACAGTTAATGCATTCAGTTGGCTAGAATAGATGTCTTAGTTGCCTAGAATATATGTCTTAGTTGGTCATCAGTTTTTGGCCAACATGCATGTTTAGTTGGCTAGAAAACGTGTTTTTTATTTCCACATATACTACATTTTTTCCAAAGTGTTCACTCAGAAACATGTATTGCCAAATATATGTTTAGTTGGCAGGATACATGTTTAGTTGGCCAGGATACATGTTCAGTTGGCTGGGATGCATGTTCAGTTGCACATTTATGAATTTTTCGTTGCACATGTTCAACAAAGCATTGGGCAGTCAATTTTTTGTTCATTTTGCAAACAATAACTAGAAGTTGGCTTTAATCATGTTTTAATTGGCCAGAGAACTCGTTTTTAGTTGGCTTGTTTTAACACATCCAGGTGGTAGTTTTTGGCATGTTTAACACATCCAGCATGTTTAACATCTGGTGTGATGTGCCAGATTCACCTCTTTTTTGAAGCAGATTCTTCATGGATCCATGGAGAAGGGGGAAGTGAAGTGGAGAGGGGGCTTACCTGCTCGATCTTACTGCCTGGTATGGCTCTGACCACCCCGCCCTTTAGATCTTGAAGCAGCTCCTTCTACTTTGGGGCTCCCATGGCGGCTGTGTAGGAGGAGGAAGAAGGGCTGGGGGCGATTGCGTTTGGATCTGTTTCTGGCGTGCAGAAGAAGAAGAAGGCAGCGTCGGTGGGGCTGAGGCGTGGGGGCGAGCGATGGCGTGGATTCTGCAACCTGGGCAGATCCTCCTTCTTTCGTGAGGAAGAAGAAGATAGCCAGGGCGCAGTTTGGCGAGGAGGGTGCACGTGATCCCGCGGGGCATGGTTTGGTGAGGAGGGTGCACGTGATCCCGCGGCCAGCTGGCGGGCGGGGCAGTTGCCTTTTTCGCTCCGACGGGCGGGGACCAGGTGGACCACGTGGGCGAGCGGGGGACTGTTTCCTCTTTCGCTCGAGGGGGGACCAGGTGGTTTCCTTTTTCGGGTGGCCGCTGGCTAGCGATCCCAGGGCGGCCGGCCGCCCACTAGACGCGTCCTTCTAAGAATATATGTACAATTTTGTGCAGCTCATTTCTGGTTTATATTCAGCCTTTTTATACATTCAAATAATAATTCAATCCTGGAGTTGGTCCAATACTCTTTTCAGCCCATTCACATATTCATACATATGATCCTCCGTTTCAACAAATTTTGCAAATAATTTCATATTTCAGCACTAAATATGTTTACATCACAGGCCATAAAGCTCTACAAAATAGTATCACTTGTTCCTATACAAAACTATCAAATGATACGTACAACAAAACAGAATACAAAAAATTTAGTTCAACAAAACTAAGTTTTCTTCCTCTTCCATCTTCCAGAACACACAGTCCCCTCATACACTTGAGCATGCACACACTTGAGCACGGAGATGAGTGCTTCCCCCCAGTCCTTTGTTAGCTGCAGTTGATGTTTGCAACAATCATCATCCATGTTGTAAACTGATTAGCAACTGCTGCCAAACCCAATGTGACAAAGAGGTAAGCACTATAAAATGGATTTATAAAATTTAACAGTATAAGCAAAAGGCAGAGAATGTGCAAGTTTATCAGTACAAACTGGACTTATAAACAAAATCTAATGGTATAAACAAAAGGCAGAGACTGTACTGTGCAAGTTTAGCACAATAAACAAAATTTAACAATACTGACAAAATGTAGATACTGCAGATACTATGTACTGACTACTGTGCTAGTTTAAGCTGAATTTTGTTCAGTGCTGCTGATGAATCTTGTGCTTGTTCAAGCCGAGGAGAACTAAGTAGTGAGCTATGTACAAACAAAAGCAGAGACTATATACTGGGTACTGATGCACAAGCTAAGTGGAACAGACCATCCATGCTAAGTGTAGGATTACCAGCTGCTCTCATGCTAACTGGAACAGGCCATCCATGGAAATTCAGATATTATATTTTAAGAGGCCATACTTAAAATATCATGTTTTTTTAGAAAAACTAGAAAACTGTAACTATTAGTTTATTATTAATTTCTTTAGATCAGTGTGATACACAGTAATTGCAGCATATGCAACAAGGGCATGGAATTATGGAGAAAGAAGTACTTATCAAGAGAAATCCTAAAAAATACTAGAGAACATTACTGAACCTCTGTAAACGTGGAGATACATGCTGATGGCTAGCTTGTACCACATTAGCAAAGCTGTTTCGCATTCTGTCATAAGGTAAGCTATATACTATCAAACAGAAGGCATGCCCCAAAGCCTAATTTGACAGCAATAAATAGTTGCAGGTGTATCTAACTCAATAGATAAGCTACAGAAACCTGCCAGTAATTTCTCATCAAAGACATCCATCATATGTTGGGATTTCAGCAATAAAAAAGACCTAGCCTATTGGTCGCAAATGCCAATCCAGGCAGAAACAATCACGCCGAGAGGTACCCGAGCTTTGGAACTGGCACCACATGCTCAGAACCGGCACGGAATTCTCCACAATGCGGCGGCGAATCCCGCGAGACAAGCAGTCGAAACCACACGCGGAATTTGTACTGGCAGGTAGCAGATCACAAAAAGAGATGAAGAGAAGGAGTCGAACCTGTCAGTGGAGTTCTGCACGCACTCGGACATGGGGAAGAGCGGATCCGACTCCTAGCGCCTACAGCCCTCCGCCATATGCAAAGGGGAGCAGACCTTTCACTGCAAGACTCATGGATGGTGCCATGTTTGCTCACTAGATGAAATGAATGAAGATGTCATCAGCATGAATCAAAGACAGAACATAGCTTTTGTCGTCAGCATCAATTAGAGACAAAACGAATTAATTCTTGTAAAAGCAAATTTTTCACACATCCAAGTACTTTTCCTAAGTGTTTAATGCTCTATATCATCAATTCCGTTGGATAGAATCGACCAATGGTACGAGCAGAAGTCCTATCAGAATCGCAAATCAGAAGAACACACCCCCTAATAAGCCTGAAGTCTGAACAATTCGTTTATTTTTGGACAATGGCTACCACCAAGCATTGGTATGTAAAATGTTTGGAGCAAAAAAAGGCTTGGTCCACCAGAGATTTAAGCTCGTACCATTGTAAAATGTTTGCAGCAAAAAGATTTGATTTCTAAGCACGAGCTTACGCGACCACATTTAGTACATAATGTGTGTGTTTTTGGCCTGGAGCATCTACCAAGTAAAATTACTACCCAGAAGCAGCCTTCAAGTTCAGTCTTAGAAAAGCCAAAGATTACAATATAAGTGCATTTTCCCAGTCTGCAGTCACTAAATAAATCAAAGGTGTATGATGGGACGAGTCTACGTAGCGGCCGGCTGCTCGCTGGCATGCGCGAGCGGCCGGCCTAAAATAGAAATTTTTTATCCGCTAGCGTTTGCTCTGCATAGACATGCATGTGTGTAATTTTTGTCCGCTAGCGCATGTATCTTTTAGCATTTAATACATTCACACCGGTCACAATCAGTTGGAAAAAACAGATCACATATGCATTTGTTTTGGTTTTCAAATTTTCAAAAAGCTATATCTTCCAAACCGCGCGTCGGAATTAAGATCCGTTTTCATCGCTGGAATCCTCGCGACGTGCTCTTCAAAACTATATCCCGCATGGGGATGTTTCGACGAACTAGTCTTCCTGCCAACTAAACATCAATGTTTATGCAACTAGACTAGATTGCCGCGCCAACTAAGCATATGTGTGTGCCAAAAAAGTCCTGCCAACTAAACATCAATGTGTGTGCAACTAGACTAGATTGCCGCGCCAACTGAGCATATGTGTGTGCCAAAAAAGTCCTGCCAACTAAACATCAATGTGTGTGCGACTAGACTAGATTGCCACGCCAACTGAGCATATGTGTGTGCAACTAGTGTCCTGCCAACTAAACATCAGTGTGTGTGCAACTAGACTAAATTACAAGCCAACTAAGCATATGCGTGTGCAGTTAGTCTTCCTGCCAACTAAACATCAATGTGTGTGCAACTAGACTACATTACAAGCCAACTAAATATCAATGTATGTGCAACTAGACTACATTACAAGCCAACTAAACATCAATGTGTGTGCGACTAGACTACATTACAAGAGGAGGTTGCACATCGACTTTCATCGAGGCAATAGACTAGTCGCACATCAAAGTTGTCGTGGTTGCTAGGTTGTAACCTCATACGAAGGCGCAGCTCCAAACATTAGTTTTGTAAAAAAGTTGCACGATGTAGTAATAAAGTTGCACAATGCAGTAATAGAGTTGCACTATATAGCTCCAAAGTTGGCATCGAAAAAAATTCGGCAAAATATACCCATGCGGGATCTAGTTTCAAAGATCTTGTCGCAAGGATTTCAATGGTTAAAACGGATTTGAATTCCGACGCGCGGTTTGAAAGATATAGCTTTTTGAATTTTTAAAAACCCGAAATAAATGCAGATGGATCTGTCTTTCTTAAACTAAAGGAGCAGTGTGAACGTATTTAATGCCGGAGGCGTCTAGTGGGCGGCCGACTGCCCGCTAGCGTGATGGAGCGGCTAGCCAAAAAGGTAACTTTCTGTCCCCCCTTGACCCCAAGAAGAAAAGTTCCTTCCGGCCCGTGTCCCACACTCTCAACCAATAGAAAATCTTCCCCATCGCTATCAGGCTCCCAACCACAACCTCCCCACACCTCCCACGCACACCTCACCCACACTTCCTCCCTCCTTGGGTCACCCTTCTTCTCCACGAAAGAAGGGGATCCCAGGCCTGGATCCAAACCCTATAGAGCTGCCATGGCAGAGCACAACTAGGTGAAAAAGCTTCAGTTCTAAGAAGAGGGAGTTTAGAGCCATACAAGGCAGCACCATTAGGTAACTTCCCTCTGGCCTTTTCACTTTCCCTCTGGATCTAGCACAAATCTTCTTCATAGTAGGAGGAAGAAGGAACATGAAGCAACAAAATACAATTGAATCCGATCTCTGTATAATAAAACACTTTCCTGTGCAACTAAACATGGATCTAAGCCAACTATTGCCTGGATGCGTGCAAATAAACAAAAGGGAGTAGTTGCAGATGCAAAAATAGACATGATGTAGTTCCTATGAAAAAACATATATTTATGCAACTAAACATGAATCCAAGCCAACTTTTGCCTGGATGTGTGCAACTAAAGATAATATCATCTAAATCTTCTTTGTACTTCCAATAGCACCGTATAAGAAGTATTGCATCAAATTATGTGCAGAATCTACATCAACTCCTTGACCAAAATAAACCTGGACAAGATTAAAACACAATTTGTGAGAAAAACACTGAACCAATCCCTGTTTTGTATGTGTGCAACTATTTAGTACAAACTAGCCAACTACTGAATATGGTTTGCAGGCGTTTTTTCCTTTGATCTTTCCACACAATTGTATATGTGACTTCGTAGCTGAGAATTGTGTGCACAAAGCTACAACAGCTCCTCCACCCCCATAACCTGTAAAACCTGCATATGATGCAAAAATGAAGCCTTAGAGAAAATGAACCAGAGCTGGGGCGTATCTGCGCAACTTAACCAACACAAGTGCATCTGACAACACCCCCAGATCCATCTACTTGTGGGGATTGAATTTCAGTAGTTGGCATCTTCAACTCATATAAAAGTTGAAGATGCCAACTCAGGTGGCATTGTTGTGCAACTATTTAAAAAAATTGGGGATGTCAATTCCTGATTTGTTCTTATGCAACTAAAATAGTTGAGGATAACTCATGTGATATTGTTGTGGGACTATTTAAAATGATGAGACCGCCAACTCCCAATTGGTTCTGGTGTAACTGTGAAAGTTGAGGATGCCAATTCATATGATATTGTTGTGGGACTACTTAAAAAGCTGAGACTGCCAACTCCCAAATGGTTCTGGTGCAACTATGGAAGTTGAGGATGCCAACTCGTATGCTATTGTTGTGCAAATATTTGAAAAGTTAAGGATACCAACTCTTAATTGATTCTTGTGCAACTATAAAGTTCATGATGCCAACACCTAGCTGGTTCTTGTGCAACTGGGTAAAAAAAATCATATCCCAGGTTACTTTGTGTAGAAAAAAAGAAAATAAAAATGCCTAATACCATTTCATGTTACCTCAACACCTGCTGCACATGATGTGCCAGCTCCATATACAACTCCCACCTACGAGGTCGCCTTCCATTTCCACCATTTCACAATGCGGAATCAGACAGCAACCTAAAAGGATGCATGGAAAAAATTACTTGTGTGTGTATGCAAAAAAGGGAAATGCACCCACACTGCTTGCTCGATACTTACCTCATCATCCTCTGCCTCCCCATAGATATCAGCACAGCGCGACTGCCGCTCGGCGGGCTGTTTGGAATTCCGCCGAGAAGAACGGTTTGTAGACCCCTGCATAAAACAAACAAAACACAAAACATGGTCGGAAAACCCAACAAATAGTTATTATAATTGCAAAACAAAACTGCTAGAAGGATAACTGAAAAACAATGAAAAACCAAACATGACTCCTTGTAGCATCTCCTTCTACAACCATTTTTGGTCTATGAACAAAAAGTGATTGAACAAATTAGTCGCAACAACCAAATGTATAAAAGAAAAAATGAGCAAAAACAATTGATATCAAAGAGTGCCATGAGGTAAGCAACTCATGTTGATTTCTTAAAGCACACCTACCAAACAAAAATTTGTGCAACTTGATGCACTGTATGGCCAACTGGACACACATTAGTGTGCAACCAAAAAATTCAGCATACACACTGCCCGAAGATGATTAACTGGAGCCAAAACTAAACTAGCCGTCAACCGTGCAACTAGATAGCCCTCCCTGTGCAACTGCATAATTAAGTGTGGCAAAGCCAACTAGGATATGAATTGCTTAGATCTGCAAACTCTTGACACATACCCTTGGCAATAGGGCACACATGAGTGTGCAACCAAAAAACCACACACACTATTTCAACATGGTTTACACAGTATATCCATCTAAATATCATCGATCGTGCAACCGGTTAGCCCTTAGTGTGCAACTTCATAAATTGGCTAGCCAACTAAGATATGTATATGTGCGATCCAACTATATTTGTGTGCATGTGCAACTATTACAACAAACTAGCCAACTGGTTAATTATATGCATGCAACTTAAGAGAAAACAGAGAAACCACACAGATGCATTTTGAGGGTTGAGCAAAAGCATGGAAACTATCCTCTCAATACTCTTATGCACTTCTTTCCTTCTATTCCAATTCAAATCGTAGCAAAAATAATCACAAAAATGCCAGGCTGGGCACACTACGCCGGAATCCCTCGCAGATTGGTCGACCCAGGCAAGTCAAAGTAATCTGACCTTCTTTATGCTATACTACTTGCTCGAACTATGCTTCTTTTCTTAACTGCCGTCTACAGAATACTTCAATCAACATCTTGAAGACGCGGGGGGAAGAAGACATCGGGGCGACGATGATGAACCCCATCTGGAGGCGCTTCGGAAGGAGCAGTTCCACCACCGGATTAGACAAACTCTAATGCCATCAAATGCCCTCAGGCAGACATCTAGATCAGAGAAATAAAGGTGAGGGAGGATCAGATCTAGGCACAAAATGGGGCGCTCCAATGAGGATCCTGGTGACGGTCGGGTACATGATCCTGTTGTTGTAAAGGAACAAGACCAAATCCGGCGACGGCTGCTCAAACGTTGTTCCCCTGGGAACGAGATAACCTCCCAGGCAAGAAGATTGCAATCAAATTACCCAGCTGGATGGGCCATGGTGCAAATTCGGCCAGGGAGCAGATCCAAGCGTAGCTCCTCGTACCATCGCGGCGCCATCCCAGGCGCCGCGGCCCAGATGGGGTCCGAGATGGGGGTCAGGAAGTGCTGCTTGGGGATGGTGGCTGCAAAGGCGGGGGAGGCAGTGAGCATGTGGGCGGCGAGGCGAGGGCCAGGGGAGGGAGAGGGGGAAGACGGTGGGAGGGGAGTAGAGGGCGCGGGCGTCAAGGGCGGCGAGCGACCACCTCCATGGCGTGGCAGCGAACTGAGGTGGGGATGAAGACGTGGGTGGATAGCGGCAACCTCAGCAGACAAAGCATGCGGCAGTTCGGGCAAAAATCGTGTGGCCAGCGTGCGGCCGCTCGCAAGCGTTAGATAGTGCATGCGCACTTTCTAGTACTCCCTCCATCCCAAAATTCTTGTCTTAGATTTGTCTATGTACGGATGTACCTAATACTAAAACGTGACTTGATACATCCGCATTTGGACAAATCTAAGACAAGAATTTTGGGACGGAGGGAGTATTTAGGTTTAATGCCACGCCTACATGCACTAGCAGACAAATAAACTACCACATGCATGCGCTGTGAGAGCCGGCCGCTCGGTTCGACTAAAAAGTGCGCGGCCACTTTTTAGATTTCAGGATGATGGAAATACAGCAAAATAGTCAAGTTAACTTGTCGATTAAGAGATTAATGAAACCAGTCACTCTAAGCGTACTAGAGCTTCAAACCTGAAGCACAGAGAGCGTGAGGGTGAGAGAGGAGAGGAGACGAACCACCACCTATGCGGCAACCATGGAGCGAGTGAGGGAGCTGGTTCTGGCAGCCAATCGTGTTCGGTTTGTCCATGAGCAACAAGGATGGTGTGCACTACGGCTAGGATTGGGCGCCGGTGGTGTCTGATGCGCGCACCTGCGAGAGGACGGAAAATAAAATCACGTGATGGAGGGGAGGGGAGGAGGGAGGGGAAGAAGAGCAAATCGAAGATGGGCGAGAGAGTACCCGGAGAAGCGTCCTCGGGGTGTGGTAGGCACGGCGTCCCGAGCACGGGATGGCATCTGCAGGGAGCAGGCAGGCAGCCGTCTGGTGACGCAGCCGGGCAGACGAGACGCGTCGGCGTCCCGTGACGGAGGTCCATGGCGTGTGCATGCAGGCAACCCTCCTCACTCCGCGTGTGCGCCTCCGGCGAGGCACATGCCGGCGTGCTGGATCTAGGATCTGGCCGCCGCATGTGTTCTTGGGCCTGGGTGCTACTGGGGGTTGGGGGAGAAGGGAAGGTGGAGAGGATGGGGCGTCGGGCGTGTGGGAGGGGAGGGAGCGGAGGCCGGCGGCGATGCATAAGGTCGTCGGCGAGTTGGGTGGCGGTGCCGAGGCGGGTGCGTGGGAGGGGAGGAAGGAATGAACCGGGGAGGCAGTCTGGTTTGGGAAATCGGGAACGGCGCGCGGGAGGCGTGGAGGGAGGAGGAGCGGGCGGAGCAGGAGGGCATGGGGAGGCCATGGATGGCGGCGAGCTTCGCTGGAGGGAGGTGGCGGCGGCGATCTCTCTCTCGATCTGGAGGGAGTTGGAGGAGACGAGCTCTCTCTCGATCTGGAATGGATGTGGGGAAAAGGAGGCGGGGGTGGATGCAAAATGACCACGAGGATAGAGCTAGGGTTGGTGTGGAAGGGTTGATGACTGCCGTTGGATCCTTGAGCATCTGACGGTGTATGATCCATGATCCGCGTGATATGCCATGGACCAATCAGAATGTAGCAAACAATTTGAAGATTTTATGACCATCTAAATTGGTCGAAATCAAAGATAAGTTTTTCAGAAAAAACCACTTTCAGTTTTCAGTGCTCAAAATGAGTTTTTTTAAAGCCCTACGAAATTTTGTTCAAATGTTCTCATATTGTTCACAGGGGTGCATCTTGGAATTCCAAACAATGTTGCCTAAGGGAGTTTTCATTTTCTTTGCACGGAAAATTCATTTTTATTTTCCGAGTGCCCGAATTGAGTTCTTTTTGTGAAGGACCTACCATATATTTGTTGCAAAATTGGACCAAATCATTTTTCTAAAATAGTAGGCCATATATGATTCACAATTGACCAAATGGTTGGGTGTCAAAAGCCTTGATCCACCTCTGGTGAAAAAGACAAATTCCCGCCGATTCAGTAGGAAGCGGGTCAAATTTGAACTGCAGCTGTCTCATAGTTTGCTCTTTATTTTTTCCAAAAATAATTTCCAGGTACATAAGTATCTATTTAATCAGAGAAACATCAAAAGTTTTCCAAGATTCAACCACTAGCTAGGAATGGTCAAACCCACCGTTTTGATCGCATTTCGAAACGGGCATAAAAAATTAAAAAAATTAAAAAATTGGGAAACCTTCGCATTGTGTCATTATATGTGACCAAGTTTCCTGGAAAAATAACAAACTTGTAATACGGCAATTATTTTAAAGAAGTGTTCTTAGAAATGAGCTATCATGCGCGAAGATTCAGGGTTTTCAAGCCAAATGATCGATCTTATGGCCACATTCATGGCATAGTTTGTTCAGATGATCTCATATTGAGCACAAGGGTGCATCTTGGAATTCCAAACAATGTTGCCTAAGGGAGTTTTCATTTTCTTTGCACGGAAAATTCATTTTCCATTTTCTGAGTGCCCGAATTGAGTTCTTTTTGTGAAGGACCTACCATATATTTGTTGCAAAATTGGACCAAATAATTTTTCTAAAATACTAGGCCATATTTGATTCACAATTGACCAAATGGTTTGGTGTCAAAAGCCTTGATCCACCTCTGGTGAAAAAGACAAATTCCCGCCGATTCAGCAGGAAGCGGGTCAAATTTGAACTGCAGCTACCTCATTGTTTGCTCTTTATTTTTTTTAAATCATTTCTAGGTAGATAAGTATCTATTCAATCATAAATACATGGTTTGGTGGCGATACGTCGAGGTTTGGATGTGGCCCAGGGCCCCAACTCCAAAGCGTGTAAACTCGCATGCCCGCCGCGTGGTCACCGCGTGACCTTGGCGTTGACATGTGTTCTGCACTACTAGGAAAAGGCCTACTAATGGCGCACCAGTTTTGCCTACTAATGGCGCACTATTGGTGCGCCATTAGTATCACGCCACTAGTATTTTTTACTAATGGCACACCACTGGTGCGCCATTAGTATCTGGTATACTAATGGCGCACCATATAGTGCGCCATTAGTATAGAACACCATGCGCCATTAGTATGCCTCCCAGGGGGGCATATTTAACCATGTGCTTTGGCATACTAATGGCGCACTCTGTAGTGATGCGCCATTAGCATCCTTTGGCATACTAATGGCGCACCTTGATGTGATGCGCCATTAGTATGAATATTAGGTTTTTTTTACTTTTCTAATTTTTGCACAGGTTACAAAATATATTATTGGACAGAATATAGACAGCAGCACACAGCAACAGCAGATTCATCGAATACAATAGAAGATTAGTCTCCGAATACAATTCATCATATTAGTCTCCGAATTCAAAAGACCAAACAAAGATAAAATATTACAAGTCTCGAGACCGCGAGTATCGAGTTTGTCTTCACATTACAAGTCGATATCGATCATCTAAACTACCATCACATAGAAGAGAGCTGCGGTCGTCACGATGAGCATCACCGCGATGAAATTGGTCTTCATCTGGTTCCTCCAACGCTCCCTCCTCTCTCCCGCTAGATAGCGGGCGTATCTAGATTCCGCCTCCGCCCTAGTGGTGTACCCTTTGTAACTGTTACCGCTGAAATGGTGAACCTGTCTCCGACACTCCTGCCAGTCATCGTAGACTTTGGGAACCTTACCCTTGTACACGACATACGACAGCATCCCTATGCACAAGACAAACAACAGACAATACATAAGCAATATATAAGTATGCAACAAAAGGATCAGAAGAGAAAAGCAAGACATTAATAGCACGATTCATGGTCCTACTAATAAATAGCATCGATTACATCTAAGTTAAACGACTGTCCAAACCAAAGAGACATACAATTCATTAAAGTTTAATTACAACATGAGCCAATCAATGTTTCAGAACTACACATCACTACTTTCGACTCGACTCATGGGACAGGAGCGTGGATGAAGCCGCCGTCTGTCGTGATGGTCATGAAATCGTGGGCGTTGTCAGCCTGCATTTGTAGCGTTCCGTCTATCTCACTGTTGGACGGTTGATATCTGAGGTAGAACTGCCCCGAGGTATGAAGGACGTCTTGATGGATGATGTCCGCAAACTCCGACTGGATGTGAAAGAATTCTTTTCTGATGTCCGCGTCCTGGATTGCCGACAAGCTCGCGGCCCAATCTTTGAGATTATCTGGTAGCAGAAGGTGATGATGGTCCCTTACGATCGCCCCCATGTGATGGAGGGCGTAGTAGGGATCCTTCTGACCGCCAGGCGGCAGCTTGACGCTGCAAAACATCGTATTGTGGGCGAACACGTGCTTGCCGTACTTACGAACTGCCCTGGTGAAGGTGCCTCCAGATTTGGCGTAGCCGGGGAGAACATCATCAAGAACTTTCTTAATATTTGTGTAGTCTATCTTGGAGTCACGGTTCAGGTTGAAATACGTGGCCATGGAATATTTCGGGCTTAAGAGGATGAGTGTGCAATGTGTGTCACTGCACAGAACACGGAATGTTAGAAAAAAAAAGAACGATCGAAATCTAAGAAATCATATGTTACAGGACGGTTAAGGGATGACTTACTCGGGAAAGTAAGCCACAAGGAAGTTATCCTTATCTGGGTTTGCCAGAATGACGCCTTCGAGGTGTGAACTCGCGACTTGGTGGTCCCCAGCGCTGCTCAAGAGCTTGGCACGCATGTACAAGGGGTCGACTATCACGATGTCCGGGGTCTTGTCTCTAATGATCCGCATCTCCATACTCAGCAAAAACAGCCGAACGAAGGTGTAGTGCAGTGGATGAAGGTTAAACATAGCAAAGATGTCATCAAACTGCAGGATGATCGTACCCCCAATGTCGCCATCCACAAAGCCCTTGCCCTCTGTCACCTTGGCCATGAAAACCGGGTATGCCACATCATTCTCTCTGAGACGTCGCTTCTCCAAAGAAAGAACACTGTCGTGCAGACTCCGCATAGCACCGGTTGTAGCATTGAGCATATTTGTCGGTAGCATCGCCCTACCCGCCACATGCACCCTCCTCGAGATATCCTTAGGTGAAGGTGGCCCGTCCTGAGCACGGATCGTACTCGGTGCCGGCTGGCTCGCACCGGCGCCCTTTTTAGTCTTCCGTTTTCGGCTCTTCTTCTTGATCTGCTATAATGGGACCGAGTTCTGCTCACAGACTGCCTTCTTGAGCGTGTTGGGGCTGATAATATTTCGCACCTCAGCTATCTGAGGCTCGGTGAAGGCGGCAGCTGGAGGCGTCTCCTGAGAACTGAACGCCAGACGATGCTTGTTGTAACTGGGTTTCTCCGACGTAACAGCTAGATCGCGGTCGTCTTGGTTGCGTTCTTGAGAAGGAGGCCTGCAGAACTCGTCACCGTACCCATGTTCGGCAAAGTACTTATCGATGTTGGTAAATGTACCATCGTCATTGTTGTCGTCGTCCGGATCCTGTGCCATATGCATGTCCGGATCCTGTGCCATAGGGATGTCCGGCATGTCCGGTAGCGTTGCGGCGTTCTTGCCATGGCTTGGCGCCGGCACGACTGGCGGTCTTGTCTGTGGGGTGGTGTCCCCCGCCCCCAAACGAAACTGGCTCTTCGGCCAAAGCAGGGGCCAGCTTACGCAGGCGCTGAGGGTCATCTCATCTTCTTCGTCAGCCACAGCGGGTCGAATCGGAGGTAACAGCTCGTCCCAGCCTGGCAGCACCCGAACCACTTCAACCCTATACACTATGGGTGGCATCGGATTACCGTGGAACACGGGATTGCCCGGTTGAACGATTCTGCCCTTGGCGACATCGACCAACTCGCCGCCCACGAAGTGCAGGAGAGTGCAAGGAACGTCAGCGGTGCCCTGCGAAAACATGTAGGGCGTTAGGGATGCCCAGTCAAAGGCAAGGAGATGAAGTCATCGGCCGAGAGGATTAGTTACCGTGATGCCGTCGAGCTCGGCTAATGTCGAGGCACCGCCAACGGCGGGCGTGCAATTGACGGAGGGGCCGCTTGCTGGCGAGGTGCCGGCCGGCGTACACCCGGGTGCATTAAGCTCCAATGCCCGTGCCGGCGCCGGAGACACGAATACCGCCTCCGCCGGAGACACCAATGGCGCTGCCGGAGACACCAATGGTGCCGCCTACGCGCTGTGCGAGTTGCTGGCCGTGAAGCTGGGAACCGGGGGAGGCCCCTGTTGGCCACCCACAATCCATGTCGTCAGCCCATGAATCAACGTAGGCACCATGGCGTTGATCTTCGTTCCCAGTTGTTGTTCCACTTGCTCTTGGACAAGCTCCGGAATCCGTGCCACTTTTGCCTTGAGTGCTTCAACCTCGCGCGACTGGCTTTTCGAGCTGGTCTTTTTCTCCTTTCGCCCACCAGCGGTTTAGTATGACGACCATTTTGTGTACAAGTCTTTGCCGGCCACACGACCAGCTGACGTCGGCTCACTGAGCTTATCCTTATTTTTCATTACGTTCAACGCCCTATTCAAAGGGGTGTCGAAAGGGGAGCTCTGAGACGACCCCGCGCTACTGCTTTCTTTGTCCTGCGGAAGGAACGTGAACCATTTAGAAATATTGGGGATTAATTAGAATGCAACCATATGGAGCTAATTACGCGAGGGTGTATTCCTTACCAGAACAAGCTCAAGCTCCTTGGTCTTCGGATCCGTGGTAAGCTCCTTTGTTACCGGGTCCTCCTTGTACCGGGCCCTGAGAAAGTTCCTGGTCTGCTTGTCACTGTATTTCTCGAAGCGGGGCGGTAGGCCTTGCTTGGCACGCTCCGGGTCCTCCTTGTCCCATATAGGCTCTGCCACTCTCACTACTAGAAAAACCCCTACTAATGGCGCACCTAATATGGCCATTAATGGCGCATCTGTGGTGCGCCATTAACAGCACGCCATTAGTAATTTTTACTAATGGTGCACCACCAGGTGCGCCATTAGTATCTGGTATACTAATGGCGCACCGCGGGTGCGCCATTAGTATAGGCCAGCGTGCGCCATTAGTATGCCTCCCAGGGGCCATGTATACCCAGGTGCTTTGGCATACTAATGGCGCACCACCACTGGATGCGCCATTAGTAACCGCAGCATACTAATGGCGCACTACCCAGTGATGCGCCATTAGTATGCACTGTCATACTAATGGCGCACTGTCCTGTGATGCGCCATTAGTATGAATATTAGGTTTTTTTATCTTTTTATTTTCTATTTTTTGCACAGGTTACAAAATGTATAGTTTGACAAAATATAGACAGCACACATCAACAACAGATTCATCGAATACAATAGAAGATTAGTCTTTGAATACAATTCATCATATTAGTCTCCGAATACAATTCATCATATTAGTCTCCGAATTAAAAAGACCGAACAAAGATAGAACATTATATTACAAGTCTCGAGACCGCGAGTAGCGAGTTTGTCTTCACATTACAAGTCGATATCGATCATCTAAACTACCATCACATAGAAGAGAGCTGCGGTCATCACGATGAGCATCATCACGATGAAACTCATCTTCATCCGGTTCCTCCAACGCTCCCTCCCCTCTCCCGCTAGATAGCGGGCGTATCTAGATTCGGCCTCGGCCCTAGTGGTGTACCCTTTGTAACTGTTACCGCTGAATCGGTGAACCTGTCTCCGACACTCCTCCCAGTCATCGTAGACTCCGGGAACCTTACCCTTGTACACGACATACGTCGGCATCGCTATGCACTAGCCAAACGAAACGTTAGTACCAATTCACAGACAATACATAAGCAATATATAATTATGCAACAGAACTATCGGAAGAGAAAAGGAAGACATTAATAGCATCGATTACATCTAAGTTGAACGACTCTCGAAACCAAAGAGACATACTACAAGTTCATTAAAGTTTAATTACAACATGAGCCAATCGATGTTTCAGAACTAGACAACTCGACTCAAGGGACCGGAGCGTGGATGAAGCCGCCGTCTATCGTGGGAGTCATGAAAGAACGGGCGTTGTCATCCTGCATTTGTAGCATTGTGTCGATGTCACTGTTGGACGGTTGATTTCTGAGGTAGAACTGCCCCGAGGTACGAAGGACATCTTGATGGATGATTTCCGCAAACTCCGACTGGATGCGAAAGAATTCTTGTCGGAGGTCCGCGTCCTGGATTGCCGACACGCTCGCGGCCCAATCTTTGAGTTTACTCGGTAGCAGAAGTTGATGATGGTCCCGTACGATCGCCCGCATGTGATGGATGGCGTAGTAGGCACCCTTCTGACCGCCAGGCGGCTGCTTGACGCAGCAGAACATCGTATTGTGGGAGAACACGTGCTTGCCGTACTTACGAATAGGCCTGGTGAAGGTGCCTCCAGATTGGGCGTAGCCGGGGAGAACATCATCAAGAACCTTCTTGACATTTGTGTAGTCTACGTTCGACTGACGGTCCGGGTCGAAATACGTGGCCATGGAATATTTGGGGCTTAGGAGGATGAGCGTGCAACGTGTGTCACTGCAGAAAACACGGAATGTTAAAAGAAAAACGATCGAAAAGTAAGAATTCATATGTTACGGGCCGGTTGATGGGAGGACTTACTCGGGAAAGTAAGGCACGAGGAAGTTATCCTTATCTTGGTTTGCCAGAATGACGCCTTCGAGGTAAGAACTCGCGACTTGCCGGTCCCCAGCGCTGCCCAAGATCTTGGCACACATGTAGAAGGGGTCGACTATCACGATGTCCGGGGTCTTGTCGCGAATGATCTGCATCTCCATACTCAGCGAAAATAGCCGAACGAAGGTGTAGTGCAGCGGATGAAGGTTCAACATAGCGTGGATGTCATCAAAACGCAGGACGATCGTACGCCCGATGGAGTTATCCACAAAGCCCTTGCCCTCTGGCACCTTGGCCGCGAAAACCGGGTATGCCACATCCTTCTCCCTGAGACGCCGCTTCTCCAAAGCAAGAACACTGTCATGCAGACTCCGCATAGCACCGGTTGCAGCATTGAGCATATTTGTCGGTAGCATCGCCCTACCCACCACATGCACCCTCCTCGAGATATCCTGCGGTGAAGGTGGCCCGTCCTGAGCACGAATCGTACTCGGTGCCGGCTGGCTCGCACCCTTCTTAGTCTTTCTTTTGCGTGCCTTCTTCTTCTCCTGTAATGGGACCGAGTTCTGCTCACAGACCGCCTTCTTGAGTGTGTTGGGGCTGATAATATTTCGCACCTCGCCTATCTGAGGCTCGGTGAAGTCGGCAGCTGGAGGCGTCTCCTGAGAGCTAAACGCCAGACGGCGCCTGTTGCAACTTGGCTTCTCCGCGGTACGAGCTAGATCGCACACGTCTTTTGTTGGGTTTGGTTCTTGAGAAGGAGGCCCCATGAAGTCGCCATCGTACCCATGCTTGGCAAAGTACTGATTGACGTTGCCAAATGTATCATCGTCGTCGTCGTCGTCGTTCTGATCCTGTGCCATATGCATGTTTGGATCCAGTGGCACCGTTATGGCGGTCTTGCCATGGGGCCGACTTGGCGCCGGCACGACTGGCGGTGTTGTCTTTGGGGTGGTGTCCCCCGCCCCCAAACGAATCTGGCTCTTCGGCAAAAGTAGGGGCCAGCTCAGGCAGGCGCTGAGGGTCATCACGTCATCATCGTCGGCCCCGACGGGTCGAATCGGAGGTAACAAGTCGTCGCAGCCTGGCAGCACCCGAACCAGTTGAACCCTAAACAAGTTGGGTGGCATCTGGGTACCGTGGAACAAGGGGTTGCCCGGTTGAACGATTTTGCCCTTGGCGACATCGACCAACTCGTTGTTCACGAAGTGGAGGAGAGTGCACGGAACATCGGCGGCGCCCTGCGAAAACATGTAGGGCGTCAGGGATGCCCAGTCAAAGGCAAGGAGATGAAGTCCTCGGCCGAGAGAGGCTTAATTAGTTGCCGTGATGATGGCGTCGAGCTCGGCTAATGTCGAGGCACCGCCAACGGCGGGCGTGCAGTTGATGGAGCGGCCGCTTGCTGAAGAGGTGCCGGCCGGCGTACACCCGGGTGCATTAAGCTCCCGTGCCGGCGTCGGAGACACCAATGCCGCCTCCGCCGGAGGCACCAATGGCCCCGCCATCGCATTATGCGAGTTGCTGGCCGTGAAGCTAGGAATCGGGGGCGGCCCCTGTTGGCCGCCCGCAATCCACGCACTCAACCCCGAGATCAAGGTAGGCACAAGGGCGGTGATCGTCACTCCGAGTCGTTGTTCCACTTGCTCTTGGACAATCTCCGGAATCCGCGCCACTTGTGCCTTGAGTTCTTGAACCTCTCGCGCCTGGCTTTCCGAGCTGGTCTTTTTCTCCTTCCGCACACCAGCGGTATAGTATGACCCCCATTTTGTCGACAAGCCTTTGCCGGCCACACGACCAGCTGACGTCGGCTTACTGAGCTTATCCTTGTTCTTCATTATATTCAACCCCCTATTTAGAGTGGTTTCCCAAGGGTTGCTCTTAGTCGACCCCGCGCTACTGCTTTCAGTCGCCTGCGGAAGGAATGTGAACCATTTAGAAATTCGGCTTCATTAATTAGAATGCAACCATATGGAGCTAATTACGCGGGGGTGTATTCCTTACCAGAACAAGCTCAAGCCGCCTGGTCTTCGGATCCGTGGTAAGCTCCTTTGTTTTCGGGTCCTTCTTGTACCGGGCCCTGACAAAGTTCCTGGTCTGCTTGTCACCGTATTTATCAAAGAGGGGCGGTAGGCCTTGCTCGGCACGGTCCGCCTCCTCCTTGTCCCATATAGGCTCCGCCACTCTGTAACCGCCGGGACCGAGTGTATGTTCCCCTATGTTCAGCTCCCGCATTTGTTTCCCCCACTCACTTGATTGGGAGCTTGCGGTGCTCGAGCAATTGATCTTGAAGTCATTGTAGTCATCTTCGGTGATCGAAGGATTTTTCTCCTTGATCTTCTCATAACTCTCACCTTTCTCGATCATTCTCTTCACATTGCTTTTCCAAGTAGACAGGGCCTTGCTCATCTTCGTGAGGGCAGCATTGTTCACTTTATTCCCTTTGAGGCTTGTGTTTTCGAATTCAGCGGGGAACTTGTATCGTTCGTGCAGCTTCGTGAAGAGGAGGTGGCGCAAATTCCCTCGGTCAGGATGCCTCAGGTTCTCGGTGTTGATCGAGACGGTGCTCCGGACAATGCACCCGAGCTGAAGCGAGTACCCCTTGACTATTCGTTCGGGCGCCGTTGGATTCCCGTTGGAGTCCACTTCAGTAACTTCCTCCTTGAGGGTGCGGAGCACGATCGGGCGCTGGTCCTTCCGTTGCCTCTTCGGCTGGCTGCTATCTGTGCGTGCGCCGCCATCATCAGTGGTGGCATCCTCGGCGGCACCATCAGTGGTGGCATCAGCGTGGTCATCCTCGGCGGCACCATCCGTGGTCTCAGGATCGGTGGGGAAGGCGGCGGCCTCATACAAGTGAGGTTGTTCCTCCATCTCCTGGGACAGCTCCCAGAATGCCTTGCCGCCCGAACCCCCAGCCTCATCGTTGTGGGCCATGTTTCTCTCTAAATAGAAACAAAGTTTGGTCAAAAAGTTGGTTATTGTCAAGGAACAAGATCATGGTCTCATCATTTAGGGTTTGTCGACACCGAGGCATCCTAAAATCTAAGCTTTTATCATTGAGGGTTTTTCGACGCCAAGGCACCCTAAAAGCCTAACTTTTCATCATTTCGGTTTTTATCGACACCGAGGCACCCTAAAAGCCATGCATTAGTCACAAGTACGCCGGGGCACTTGATCCTACTTAATTAACTACTAAGATACCCCGGCCTATGCATTAGTCACAAGTACCCCATATGTCCTATTTTTAGCAAAGTCATGCTAAAATTCATGGAAAATTTCAGCATGACCTTTGCTGAAAATAGGACATATGGAGTACCCGAATTTGCCGGAACGGAAGTTAATCGACATTCCGGCAAACTCAAGGGCCTCTCGGGGTACCTGCAAAATCATCACGACACGATGGTCGGAGACAAAACCCAGCAAACTAGCAAAATCATCACAAATTATTTTCTGTTAAAGATGATCATCATCTTTACAAGTCTTTCTCAATGTGATCACAAGTAATTCAGAGGCATCACAAGTAATTCAGAGCATCACAAGGCATTAGTAGTTCAGTACATGAACAAGTTTTACAAACCCATATAAGAACAAGTGAATTCTAGTCCCATTGACACTCCTGGTTTTCTACAAACACCAAGTACTAGGGCACACAAAAGTTCTGAAATTTGTGTGCCTAACTGAATTAACTGAATTTTCAGTAACCGAATAAACTGAATTTTCAAAACTGCAAGAAGCCAATTAAAAAAATCCAACAGCACTAGAACTGAGCTGATTGACAGTAGTTTTGTTCACTGTTATGAAGAGAAACTTCTTCTTGTAAGAAAGGACTTCGCGTGTGGTTTGGAATATTCAGAAATCAAGTTGAAATATAAAACCATATAGAGGTAGGTATGCTACAAGTCTACAACATATATACTAATTAATCAACTGCAATCAGGAGACAGTTTCTTCTTCTAAGTCCATCTCACGGTTCGCTGAATTAAGAAAAATACATCATCATTTCAGAAAACTTACGCAAACTACTCAAAATAGGAAGAAGAAGAAAAATACATTTCAGAAGGAAAAAACTTTTGTATAGCTAGAATTCAGAATGCATTCAACAATCCAAACTTTTGTATTTCCTGGATAACAAACAGTAATGATCTCTAGCCCTGACATTCATTTATTCATTCTTCTAGTAAATAGGTGCATAAATGTTCTTGCCGAATGGGTTTATTTTTTGTTGATCTATATGCTCATATATGCAGACGAGGCTAGCCACTTTTCTGCCACTCATATGCCACTGATAAAAAAAATGAACTTTCACCAGTAAGTTGTAACTTGGCAGCCAGTCAGTTTATACAACAAAGATAATCATATATTTCTATGAACACTAGACGCCAATCTGAGGATAAAAAAGCATCTACTAGTAACTAGTGCATATGATCATCACTAGCCCATAATAGTAATTAAGTTTTTTTGTAGACAAACAACATGTTTATCTTTCAGGCATCTACATCTCAGAGTGTACCGAACAAAACCCAGAGCTTGGTGCTAGTGCTCTGCTGCTCAAATTGGGTCGAGAAGCATCTACTAGTAACTAGTGCATATGATCATCACTAGCCCATAATTCGTGTACTCCAAAAATTCAAGCAATTGTACCAAATTTTGAAAGAGATTTTTCCAATTTATATTTAAATAGAATTGGGGTATATACCTTGGAGTCCTCCTAATGGAAACAGCACTAACTGGCGTCTCTATTTCAGCACGAACTGTCAGAAGACTTTTGACCTAAATAATATTTAAATGGTTCTAAGTTAGTAAAGTACATAAAGAAAGATCATCGAGTAATTCTCCATGGCATAATTTTTACCTACCAACAGGAGACCTATAACATTTCTAGGGTTTCCTGAATACACAGGTACACGGCTGTGGCCCCGGGCAAGAATTGTACCAATTGTTTCCCTGTAAATACAAGTAAAGAAGGTTCACTATAAATAACAGTATGTGATGAGAATGTCAAAGGTTGCATAGTGGAGTCCTCTCGATATATACTATTCACAACTGTTTATTAATTATAGTATCTAGGTCAAACTTTAAAATGATTACATCACCGAAGTAAAGAACCATAGATAGACAAAATGGTAAGGGAATTCAATCAGGATCAATGGAATATGCTTGCTAGAAGAACCAACAAAATTAGAAGCAGAAAATGGCACAAATGGACAATGCAAACTGTTCATTGCAACCTTTCAACTAAGGACTTAATATTTCAACGAATCTAAAACTAATATGATTCAACTTTGTTATTTGCCATCAATAAGCATACACACACTGACCAGAATCAGTGGAATGGAGAAGGAAGCAAGCACGTGAGAGGAGGCTATGGACTTGCGGAATGGAGAAGTAAGGAGGAGGTGGTCGTACCTTGGGCGTCTAGTCTAGGTCCTGCGGCGCCGTGGCGTCGAGGGAGGCGGGTCGACGGTGGTGTGGACGGGGCGGGGTCGAGGTGGGGCAGCGGCGTCGGGGCGGGGTCGAGGCGGCGTCGGGGCGGCGGGGCAGCGTC